>NC_081767.1:24780832-25010832 GCF_963082965.1 Carassius carassius | reverse complement strand
CATTCTAAACAGCTTATTGAACAGTAAATAATTCGATGTTCTAATCTAATGTACTGCTGCACTGTAACACACATAGGCTACAGACAGTAGCTCATACGTCACGCGCCGATCGCGTGCACAGAATCATTCAGCACAGAAATGTACTGTCAACACTGTTCTGTGATTTCTCAATAAAATAGCTTATAAACTGAAAAATTCAAGCATGTATTTCTTAATAACTAAAACTAAAAATTAGCTGTTATAGGAGCAATAGCCATGTGGGCAGCGCTGTGCCATATGCCATAGCAGGGGTTTGTCACAGCTCCAGACTTATCTGTTCATTAATGACATCATCAGTAACTAGTCAACTTCAACTCGACTTTCATCACATAAAATCACATCACCCCTAGTTGTCAATGACTATGTCAATGATGATCAATGAAAATTTGTTTCTCACCAGTAATCGTCTAGGTAAACAGGCTGTTAGGGTTTGGAGCAGAACTTGTATCTGTGTAAGAGTCTTATCTTTAGGTCTCAATATGTGGCGGCCAATCACAGTGTGCTTTGTAATAGCACAGAACTTGCCTCATGTACTGTCAATATTACATCTCCTAAGATTTGCACAGGCTTCATATGTGCTCTTAAATGCATCACATATCACATATTCTCATTTCCGTAGTTACGATAAATCACAGTTGATATTTTGTACACAGCCCTCACTCATTGAGAGTGTCCGAAAATGATAGAGAACCTCTTTTCCTATCTCCTCATGAGGACAGGCCCCCTCAGGGACCTCTGGCAGCCTCAGGCAAGCTCTCAAACACCCATTACGCCCTCCCTCTATCTCTCTCGCACATACACGCACTCATGCACGGTGACGTCAGTGGCTGGTTGCTCCCCTGGGTGCCGAGGCCAGTCTTTGTTCCCCCTCATTTTTCCCTTTCCATCCAGTCCTGCTCCTTTCCATGTCCTTTGTCCCTGGAAATAGCCATCCAGCTAAGTGCCTGATTGGAATCCTTCGCATCTTGGCAGGATCGCAAGGGGGGGCCTCTGAAACCACAAGGGAGTGAGAGATGCATGGATAGTAGGAGAAAGAACAGGACAGGTCTAGATTTAGAGCGTAATATTGGACTAGGGAGGGCATATAGATTGTTTTTTCCCCTTTTTTCAATGGAATTAGTGTGGTAGGTGCATATTGTTTTGTGGAGGCTAGTGACAGGGAAGCTTCCCGGGAGACACAGAGGGAGGGAAATGCGTGATGGGGAATGAATGTTCAAAGGAGACGGCCCTCTATTGGGGTTAAAGTTCCTCTGAGTTTAGATCTTACGATATCCACCCTGCCTTTGTAAAATATTTAAACCTGTTTCTCATTTCTGAGGAGGATAGGAAAGTCACTGCTGAATAAGTAACCAGACCTGGGGGTGGGTGGGGTCACCTATACAAACTCATGCACAACCCGACGAGAAAAAACATAACTTGTCACATTATTAGCCTTGGTGTCTCGCCATAACCACCTTTCCATTATTTCTTTCATTTCCTTTTATTCTTTCTTTCCCTCAGCTTAATGAGAGCAGCTCCAGTGGAGCGCAGTAGGGCCATGGCGGACCTGCTCTCTGGCTGGCTGGTGGGAGCGCCCTGCTCAAGTAATGAACTCCCCCAGGACACAGCACAGCAATGCGGGTCTGTTTCCGCGCTCTGTTCCCAGGGCAGGCCGGGACTGCTGTTGCCTGCCCTCCGCTGCCACTGCTAGGTGGGGAGACGGAGAGAAAGAGAGGGAAATGGAGATACTGGTTGACCCCCCCACCCCCAGTCTCCTGCCAAAGCGTATGCCCTGTAAATGGTTAGATAAAGTGAAGTGGGGGTCTGGAGTAGAGGGAGCGAGAGAGGGAGTGTCGGGAGGCTCCGACAGCTGTGGTGGGCTTTGGGTTGACTGGTGAGGGGTTGATAAGGGGTCAGTATAGATCGGAGATGAGTAATAATCCACAGGCATGTCTGAAAAGTTGTGGAGAGATGAAATAATTGCAGTTGTGCGCGTTGGTTTGGGATTGTTACGAGCCTGTCCTCCAACAAAAAATGACCATATAGGTCGTATTTCAGGGATTTGGACAAACGACCTATACGAGCGTATTGGTTGGAGGACAGGTTGATTGTTACAGACACTGTGTAGTGGCACCATGTCTCCAGCTGGTAAACACTGCATCCTGGCATGGTAGAAAATGATGGGATTTAATATGCATTACTTTATTTTTATCTTCATTCTTTCTTTATGTTTTAGTTTATGAGATCATTTGTAGAATATAAGAAGATCTACATTCTTTCTTTCACATTTTCTGCAATGTTTTTTTTTTTTTTTTACTCTTATAGGAACGAATTTGAATGTGTATATATTTTATTTATTTATATATATATATATATATATATATTAAAAAAATATGCATTATTTATTTATTTTTTAATATATATATATATATATATATATATATATATATATATATTAAAAAAATATGCATTATTTATTTATTTTTTAATATGGTCAAACGTGCTTATGAAGTTGGTCAAAATATTTAATATGTGTACACTCCAGGTGAAGGAAATATGTCATGAATCATGAATGACTGAGATTTGTAGTTTTTACAACCTCAGATTACACATGTGCCTGGATAAAAAGTTTTTACATCATAAGAAGTCAAAGGTGTTGGAGAATTGTGATTATTTGTGGCTATTTGCTCATGTAAGTGAGTTCTTTTGTATTTGGCAGTTCAAAAATATCACGAAAGACCCCACTTTTTGTGCTCAGTTTAATGTGGCTTTTGATTTCATGTCAGACATAAACAAAACTGCTGTCCAAATCATGGACGATCAGTAACCGAAACCATCAGAGCAGAAGGCAAGCCCAGTGTCTTGTGGGATAGCAGAGGAATCGGTGGTGATTTTGTTGTGTTTAGGTTGCGAGAGTTTCCACCACCAGTTTGGGTCAGAATGGATAAACTTCTTGATGTAGATGAGGTAGCAACATTACTTCAGTGCTTTAAAAATGCGATATGTGCATGTCAGAGAGGCTTGCCAGGACTCTGTAGTGATCCAATCATGCATAGTTGTTCCACTATTTGAACCGAAAGTCAGAGCCAAGTCTTAAATCTAATTTTGGCCACAATCTGCAATCAATGAGACATCCTGAATATGATGTTTCAGAACTTTGGATAGTTGGAAAATGAGCTCAGCAGCAGTCCTGAAGTGAAGAGACAGTTTAGTGAAGACGGCGGTGTGTTGGTGTGACTTGTTGCCCGATATAGACCAACCCCTTGTATTACTCTCTCAATGAGTCATTTCACAGCTCAGACACATCAGAGGCCCTTGTCAGACAGTTTCCAGAGATAACAAAATTTCTTCCAAATGAAATAAGGTAAAGTATGAGCGATTGTTTTTTCCCACCAACGTAATAATACCCATATGTCCTTAATTATTCATATTTTCGTAATGCAGTCTCTTAATGGCTGGAAACACAAGTAAGTAATAAAACACTTGGGGGTTTGATTTAATTTAATTTTTTTCATATTAATTTAATTTTGGGGCATGTGTGCGAGCTTGTGCGGCAGAAAACGCACCCTTCAATATTGGCTTTATGATTTTGCTTGTGTGTGGCGAAGAGAGAAAATAACAGAAAGGTGAGACACATGTTAGGTATTCAGGCAAGACATTTTGCAAGCACATGCCTGAGTGTCTTTACCTTTCCAAACTTTCCTTTCTTTTCCTCTATTCATTGATATATCTGTAGCAACACCTCTGACAATAAAATAAATGAATTTAAATCAAATTAATAAAATTAAGTAAATAAAATAACTCCAGTTTTTTAATTACATGTAAAAAAAACAAGATTAATTTGTTTAAATAAAAATTATTCTTCATATTTTTTTCTATACAGGAAGAACTTTTATATTCTAAGGCTATAAATTTGTTAATGAATTTTTTTTTTTTTGTGGTGGCAAAACCGTAATCCCAAGAGGCCAAGTGATTATTTTGTAGGCCATTGAACCTTGTATGGTTTTTGCCTAATAGATGATAAAAATCCAATAGACTTGCATTTGCCATACTTGATTCTCTTTAACTTGGACCAGTACACAACCAACCAACACCCAGAGCACCCTGCATAGACCATCCTAGCATCATCTCAGGGACATTTTCCTTATCACATTTGCATTAAAAATGTATAAATGTAGTTGTAAGTGATTTTAATGATTAAACCCACACCTCTCATGTGGTTGAGTTTGATAGCATCCCATTGATGAAGGCAAAACACATCCCTGAAGTTCTTCTATAGGATAAGGTAAAAAGAAAGAGGGAGAGTGCACATGAAAGCCAGATCATCGTTGAAGCTATTTTAATGTTTCTGTTCTCCTACGTTATTAAAAAATGTTGGCGGGGCCACATTTGATGTCAGGATGGGGCTGCACTTTTACTATTAGTCCCACTGCAGTCCTTTTTTGCCGTGGAGTCCAAGCAGCTAGTGGTCGCCATTGATCTGCTGCACTCGTCACGCTGGCCTCTACCACAAAGGGTGCTTCATTGTGTGTGTATGTGTATGAGCTGACTTTTTTATTCATATATGAGCGGGCATTTGTATTCATGTTTGCATGTGCATTTCTATGGAATGATATTCCGGACATTATTCAAAAGGAATTGCAAATTGTATTTGCAATTGCGTTTTCAATTTGTGCACGCATAAAATGTGACATAATCCAAATGCAAATCGCGCATTACCGTTTTCATTTTCGTTTAAGCGAACGCACAGTGTCTGCCAAATTTAAAATCGAAATGCAAAGTCCGTTTGCAATTGTGTTTCCCATATCTTACGAGATATGAGCCTGTCATATTTAAATAGCAATATTAATTACCACATTTGCCTTTTCACTCTCTCTGCACTGTGCATGTAAACTGCCAAAACTCAAATGGAATCGCAATTCCTTTTGCATTTGAATTTCCAACGTCTACACGGAACCTGTCAATCAAGTGACAGGGGTGGGGCCATTTTATTGGCCGTGTTTGCATTGGGAAGTGACATCACTCACAGTCGACGTAATAAATAATTATTAATTAATTAGTGTGGACTTTGTCATCTAAATACTTAATAACCAATAAGGTTAAGGATGTGTCTTACAAATTACTTCATCTTTTCTATCCTGTGAAGCTTTATTTAAAAAAGATGTTTCCTGATATTGACACTTTATTCTTTTTGTGGTGCTGAACACGAATCCATTTCTCATCTCTTCTGGGAATGCACATATACAAGTCTGTTCTAGTAGAATTTTTTTATCTTCGATCATACTTAAATGTACCATGTTTTTACTATGGTAAATATGAGTTAACGATATTGTTTATAATTAAACCACAGTAGCCACAAATGTACAGTTATCGGAGACGTTATGAAATGTTCTTTAACATCATGAACCATAAAATGTAGTCAGTGTTCTGCTATGGTTTATTTTCATAATAGGTAAACACAGGTCACAAGTTAACACGGTCACATTTCCTTGATTCAGCCAGTTGCACAATGTGAAGCCGAGAGTCCTGTCTTGTGTCTAGAGATATGGAGCTGATTCGGTTTAGATCTGTAGCTCGGTGGCTAGTGACTGTGGTGTTTCGCGGCGCACCGTCTTTTAGTGCGTGTTCGAAACCCGCACCAACACAGACGTACTTCAGCCACGAAACGGGCGTTCATACTAATAACTTGTAATCTTTACAAGAATATCTGAATCATGCAATGAGTAAGACTGCTTTTTATTAAACACTTAATATCGCGTTAGTTTGTGCTTTCAGAATCACCGAATCTGCTGCCGCCGTTCCAGTACATCTGCAGCGGAGACCTGAACCAGGAAGTTGGTCACCAGATAACACGGTAACCAGTTAAACCGTAACACCGGGAAGATTAGGCAAATAGACTGGTGATGTAGGTCTGCGCGCATTTCTCAATACAAAATACGCTGATTTCGGACTTGCATCCTCAGTAGTTCAGAATTTGTGCATTCGACTCGGGAGTGTGATGTCTGCGAGGACGCAGGTCCGGTAATTCTGCAAACAGCAGCGTACTTGATAACATGTCAGCTCGCCTTGACTACTGCAATTTTCCTCACTGTATATTTACAATAAAACGAAAAAGGATATGAAATACCACTGCCTCCTTTTATTTTTCATTTAAACATAATAATAGCAGCAGAAATGTACTTAGTTCAGGGAAATGTGTATATATAAAGTTATTACAAATGAAACTAAATATTATATCAATTGCCTCTTTTATTACCGTCGACTGTGAGTGATGTCACTTCCCAATGCAAACACGGCCAATAAAATGGCCCCACCCCTGTCACTTGATTGACAGGTTTCTGTGTAGACGTTGGAAATTCAAATGCAAAAGGAATTGCGATTCCATTTGAGTTTTGGCAGTTTACATGCACAGTGCAAAGAGAGTGAAAAGGCAAATGTGGTAATTAATATTGCTATTTAAATATGACAGGCTCATAGCTCGTAAGATATGGGAAACACAATTGCAAACGGATTTCGCATTTCCATTTTAAATTTGGCAGACTCTGTGTGTTCGCTTAAACGAAAATGAAAACGGTAATGTGCGATTTGCATTTGCGTTTGGATTATGTCACATTTTATGCATCCACAAATTGAAAACGCAATTGCAAATACAATTTAATACAAGTCCGGAATATCATTCCATACATTTCATGCATTTTACATGTGTGAATGTTTATACACATTGTATGTTTGAATGTCTGGAGGTTAGCTTGCTTCTCCTTCCAAGAGAACAGCCCCTGGGGCAAAGCTTTAAGTTCACAACAAAAAGTTTATTTTTTTCAAGTCGTCCAGTCACAGTGGACAGCCAACCACCCCCCACCCCCCGCCCCCGCCCCCATGAGCCAGCAGGGGGGCTCCCCACTTGGGCCGGGGCCTTGCAGGCCAAAAGGGAGGGCCAGAACGGGATCTGGCAGCATTTGTGCATCCTGGAAAGGGTTTGAGTGTGTGTGCGTGTGTGTGTGTGAAGGACTATCGCAAAGGCAACCCTAGAAGCCAAAGGATTGGAGAAGTTTTCACATTGCCTCCATCCTCTCTTTCCCTCTCCCCATGCTTTAGCGGATGTAGGCCGTAATTACTGGACCCCCTGGCTTCCCTTTCTCCCAACCGCAGCCTTTGATCTGTTTCATGTCAGGCAGATTTTTTTTTTCACTTGCTGTACCTTTGTCTCGTCCTCCCTTTCTTTTCTCTGCCGCTCCTTTTCCCTTGGCTGAGCCCCCTTTGACGGAGACAGTTTACGCTCTTTAATACACAAAGAGAATTTTCTCTCGCCCACCCTCCATTTTGTTTAAAGTTGGGTCTTTTTTGTTGACAACCACATTGAACTTGATACTGATTTTTTTTCTACTTGTTTGCTAGTTTATTTGGTGTTTTTTCTGTCCTCATGACCTTGATTATAGCATTTCCCCTCTGTCACTGGGTTAAAAGTGAAATAAACTCACAAAGCTAATGGCTGGCCACTCTTTGGGTCATCCTGGCATCCTTTTTTACGTTTGAACAGCGAAGAAACAAGATATAGGAGATGTGTGTTTTAGTCTAATGCATTTTCTTAACGTTGTGTGTGTAGGGGAGAGTCTCGGAGTGCATAGGTTTAACAAAAATAATAATCCACTGATGAAAACAGTCCAGAGTGAATGAGCAGTCCTCACCTGTTGGCGGTCGCGCATTGTCTGTTGTTTAGCGTGCGTCCCGCCAAGTGTTGATCCATAGCCTCCTGCGTGCATGGAAGAGAGGGGGTTGTATTTGTTTGTAAAGTAATGGCATTGTTAGCATAATGCTGGGTTGATTTGCTATTCAGTGTGGCTATACTTTTGGGCTAATTGCCACGCCACATAGCGCAATGTTAAAGGGCCGGTGTGTGTTTCTAAGAACGCTCAAATCTGATAGGCGCTATCAGAGTGGGTGTGGGTACGGTCCAGCGCACAGCTTTTGTTAACAGATCCCAGACAGCCAGTCCGTTGTGATTTCACTGTTTGCTTGTTGAAAGATTTTGTGTGTGTGTGTGTGATTTTTCCGATTTTCTGTTCTTCTTGTCTTCTGATTTATGTTTCACTTTTTCTTGCTCTCTGTCTGAATGCTGCTTAATGGCAGTGGTTGAAGGAATAGTTCCGTCAAAGAATTAAAATTCTGTCATTATTTACTTACCCTGGTGGTATGACTTTGTTCTGTGAAATGCAAAAAAGTTGCTAGTTAGGATATCTAAGCTGTACTTTTCTATACAACAAATAAGGAATAAATGATTACCAAAAATGACATAAATAAAGTTTTTTGAAAATATGTGTAGGAACTAATTCTGTTCTGAAAAGTCATTATTCATTTAAAAATCATATGTTTATGAAATTTGAGAGCTATGATGGAGGGAAAATTTCAAGTGAATAATGAATATACAGTTTCAATAAGTTTATACATTAGTGTTTTTTATAATATAATAAACTTTTTTGTTTTTTGTTTGTTTCTTAGTATTATGTATGTATACATATTGAAGATAAAAATCTGTTCCTTACACCAAGCTTTAGGAGGTACACCAGATTTGAAAAAAGTACAGAATGTAACTGGTTCTTACATCTCATGACCTATTACTTAACACCAGCTTTTCATATGCAGACTTATGAATGTAACTTGAGACCTATCAGAATAGTGAATAATGGCTTAGTCTGACTTATTACTGACTTGCTTTTTTCATTTTTGGAGCCACCTTTTATTGTACAATAAAAATCTATTTGAATATCCATTTCTTTTTCTGTCCTATGGAAGAAATTTATACAAGTTTGGAATGACATGACATGGGTGAATAATCAATGACAGGTGAACTGTCTCTTTATGGGCAGCTGTTTGAGAAAGTGTGTGTGTGTGAGAGAGAAAACGAATTGAGAGAGACAGTCAGAGACTGCAGCAATGACAGTGTTGAGGTGTAGCTGTTTGTGTTTATATGTGTCGTATTTGAGTGTGTGAGAGACCGAAAGAGAGGTTGAGCAGCAGACAGGCAGTGAGAGGCCGTGCGTGCTGCTGTAATGACAGTGCTGAGGTGCAGCTCTTTGAGGTGCGTCCTTGAACCCCGGCTGGGTGCTCTGTGTCACCCTGGGGAGTGCACCGTTTAATACCACAGTAATTATCCTGTCCTTCTTCACCACATTGCCGTCCTGGTGTCTCCTTCACACTGCCTCGCAGCATGTGTGTATCTGTGCACGTGAACGTGTGTGTTTTAGTGTTTTTTATAGTGCTGCTGCCCTGTATTTTTATGCCTCTTAATATTCATGACACCTTTTCATTAACTCATGTGTGTGTGTGTATCTGTCAGGTTTTTTCTGTCAGGTTTGTGTGTTGATGTTATATGCGCAGTTCTGCATGTGCTAGTTACTGTTTACTCAACTGTTTGTGCATTAATGTCAAAGCATGTGTTTGCCTGTGTAGTTCTTGTGTGTGTATGCGTATATGCATGTGTGTATGTGATGTCTTTCTCTCCAGATCTCCAGCTTACCGTCTGTCTGCTCTCCCAGTCTGTGTGACTAATGGCAGGTCCAGGTGTTCCTCTCAGTTCTGGGGGTCCCTTGAGATGCCTATGGCTCCCACTGTGGCAGCATGGGCAGGAGGTACCCACCTCTCTCTGCATGTGTGGAGGGTCCCCTGGGCCCAGGAGCCTCATGAGGGCCGCAGCCTTAACCCCCCACTCTTAGCACCTCTGTACTTTTATAGCTTAGATATTGAAGTGCAATATTATACATTAGCTAATGTTGTGAGCTTGCTGTCTGTGATGAGATAAAGGTAAAATACTGCCAAGAAAACATGCCTTTCCATTGGATTGTCTTTGCTTGCTGCATTTAAAAACAAACAAAACTGCTAGTTTACTTGGATTCAAGAATAAATGACTCGTAGTCTTTTAATAAGTCATTTACAAAATCAGTTTGAATTAGTCTGATGAATCCTTCACTGAATGATCTCACTGCATTCCTGTACTTAACACTACTGTTCAAAAGTTTGGGGTTGGCAGGATTTAATTTTTAATAAAGTCTTTTATGCTCACCAAAGCTGCATTTCAATGATGGAAAATTCAGTAAAAACAGTAATGTGAAATATTATAAACATTTTGTGGAAAGCTTGATCATTTTCTTCCAGGATTCTTTGATGGGTCGAAGGTTCAAAAGAACAGCAGTTATTTGAAATAATTTTTTTTAACTATGTAAATTTTAACTGTTAATTTTGATCAATTAAATTCATCCTTGCTGAATAAAAATATTAATTTCTTTCTTTCAAAAGAAAAAAAAATCCTATTTACTCCAAACTTACAGATACATAAGACACACACACACACACACACACACACACACACACACACACACACACACACACATATATATATATATATATATATATATATATATATATATATATATATATATATATATATATATATATATATAATTGGTTTATGTTTGTATTCAGTTTAAGGAAAAAGGAGAATCTTTAAATGAACTCACTTGAAGTCCTGTTCTCCCCTCACCTGACTGTAGGTGGCGATACACATGCCAGTGTTTCCCTGCTCTACATAAATGACACGCAGTATAGTTCAGTACAGTTGGCTTATAGGGTGGCGGATTCTAATCCAGCCTGCATTCCTGTTCTCTTTCTTTCTTTTACAACTTTACTGTTTGTCTTACTTATTGTCTGATTTAGCCCAAGCTCTTTAGTGCCCTACACTGCTCCAGTGGTCATCTCCTGCACTGCGGGTTGGTGCAGGTGTAAGTGGATTACTGTAGCGTCAACTTGTCAGCTGGGAGCACTTGTTTGAGGGCTTGAGGTGGATTAAACACTCATCAGAAATAAGGTGCTTAGCCTGTCATGCCCCAGAGACAGTTACATGCTAAGCTAAGTGCAGTGGCTATTACTGTCACGCCCATTTTTACACTGAATTTGGGGAGTGTGCTAACATCTAATCGTTCAAACATGTTTAGAAGGAGTAGTGCTAAATTTTTGTGGTGTGGATGGCAGGGTGTGCTCATATTGTAGTTGGCATGAAGCGTTCTCCCTTAGTCTCCTCCTGTAGATCAGGAGCCTGCAGGCACATTGACTATTTTTAACAATGAGGTTTGGCTGATTGAGTTCAGGGAAAAGAGGGGTGGTCAGAGACAGACACTGTATACTGCAGATTTTTTGGGGAACCAAGCTTTGACTTCCTTTCAGAAGTTGTTACCATATCGATTTTCTAATAAAATAAACAATCTAATTTAAAATAACACATAATGAATATATATTTAAAATCTACTAGTTTTATTATTATTATTATTATTATTATTTGTTATCGTGTAGTAATATTTTGCATTAATGGTATTTACCTATCTGTCTGTTTGTCTAATCTAATCTAATCTAATCTAATCTAATCTAATCTAATCTATGACTTCCACTAGTGCCCTGCTTGTAGTCTGTATGTTGTGATGGTATAGCAAGGGCCACTTTGTGTTACCAGTAAGGGAGCAGGTGAGCTTTAACCTAAACCTTTTTTGGAATCGGTTTGATCAAAGAGAGCCAAGAGGCAGAGTACAGTGTGTAGTGTGTGATCTGCTTAGAGGCCTGTCTGCCTCCGAGCACAGATCATTGCGAGAAAGACATAGACAGACGGGTACAGTAAGTGATGGGAGAAATGATCAGGGAAACACATTCACCTTCTCTCTGTCCTCTCTTCCATCTGTTATGCACATGCTCTCTTGCTCTCACTTACAAAACACATATAAAAAACACACACGAATTCATGTCTCATCGACGGAGGGTCATGTTCCAGGTTATGTAAGGTAGATGTTTGTGTGTGTGGGACTCTAGAAGGAAACAACATGCTTGTTTAGCCCTGCTTTCCTGCATGGCTAGGCAGGCAGCTGCTTCCCATTGACTCAGTGCACAGTGGGAACCTTACTACACTCACTGTACACTCCCAACCAGTAAAACTTGTGACATACACAACTACCAGACAGAAGACATAGCGCGATCAAGAGAGAGACATCAAATGAGTGCTGTTGCCAAAAAGTTTTTCCTGGGTTTTTTGGTGTATCTGTTTTTTTTTTTTGTAGTCTGAACAGTTAAATAATAAATAAATAAATCCAGTGTTGCAATGTTGATCCAAACCATATCCATATGTGCAAAGTCAGGCAATGTTCATAATTTTAAAATGACAAGCCAGATATAACAAACTTCCTTTCTAGAACTTTGTGACATCATCAGTCTACAATGTTCAACCAAACGTAGCAAGTTTAGCAAAGGAATCCAAACTTTAAAGAAAACACTAAAAGGGAGAAAAGAGAGCGGGCAGAAGCCAAATGTCTCATCTCTGATACTGGAGTTGTGGAGAAGCTTGTTTTGGTGCACTTCACATGTAATTAATCTGCAGCTGTTTAATAGTGCGGGCCCCCGCCGCTCGCGCAGACTGAGCAACACAAGAGTCAAACGGAGCTTAACCACTGCCAGTGCCCCTGTCGTCACGCAACCTCTCCCTCAGTCTTTATCTCTCCTTCATCTCACCTTCCCTCTCTCAGTCAGACCAACACCGAGTACTTACGTTTCACCTCTGTGCCCCTGAAAATGCTTAGCGTGTAAATCATCCTCACTAAAACACCATTGGCTTTTCCGCATCTAAACATTATTAATGGCTGAAGGCTTTTAATTGGGTTTACAGCAACTTTATCTTCTGTAGAAAGGGTTTGTTTAGAAGTGATTTCATCTGTGTCTGGTTAGTGTTTAAAAGAGTTTTCTAGGTTAAATACAAGGTAAAATTTATCAGCAACATCTGTGGCATGCTCTCAATTTCCATTGAAAATAATTTTGCTCCTCCAGTTTCTAGACAAAAGTGTGCTAACTGAAATTTAACCCCTTTATGCACCCTTGTTGGACATTTTTTGTTGGCTTTATGTTGGTATCAGCATAGTTATTGATCTGATTCATGTTTAATTTCAGTTCAGTTATTGAGATTATTTAGATTTAGATTCGATTGCATTTCATTTTATTCAGTTTAATCCAGTTGATATATTACAGTCAATCGGTCAATAGCGCAATCGGTTTAATTTGATTTAATTCAGATTTGTATTCAGATTTATTTTGTGTAATTTCTGTTATGTCCATATATATATATATATATCATATATATATATATATATATATATATATATATATATATATATATATATATATATATATATATATATATATATATATATATATATATTAAATAAATATCATTAGTACATACATTAGTGCATAGACCACAAATGGCCGAAGGACCAAAAGTCAGAAGGCCAAAATCATTACTGTAAATCATATTTTGCTACAAAGGACCAAAAACTTGTAAATCATACTGTAAATCATATTATATTATTTATACATTTTGATACAGAATGACTAAATGACAAAATCAGAAGTTACAGAGCTACACTGCTCCTGGATTTGGCATCTCTGGAATAGAAAAAAATTTGAGATTTTTAGAGCTGATATCAAGATTGTTTACATGAACATGATTTTTGCAATCAATCTAGAAAATCTATATTCTTCCCACTTTTTGTGTAGAAAACGTGGTGTCACATTGGTGTCAGCGATCTGCTCATGTCATTGCCTTATCCTCTTTCTCCCTTCTTCTGCCCATCATTTCCTGTCCTCTCGACAGCCTCTCTTGTTGTCATGTTAGCACTGCACCCATCTGCACAGCACTCTGTGGTCTCTAGAGGTGAGTGAGTGGTCAGGCTCCAGAACGTATTCCATTTCTCTTCCTCACCTGGGGGTCGCCAGAGGGGAGATGGGGAGCAGGCTGTCAGCTGTCCTTGCCTTCCCAACCCCCTGCTCCTCACCTTCTGCCCTGGGAATGAGTCCGGCTGCTCAGATGCTTATGGGCGCCAACTACTCCATATGGGCCGTGGGCAGCAAGAGTGTGTGTCCTCCAGGATTCCGGCCCCTGACTGACAGTGCGTCCTGTGACATCACTGCAGTACCCATATGTGTGTGTGTGTGCGCAAGGGTACATATGAGTGTAAATACATGGGTTTCCTCCAGGATTATGGTTCCTGACAGACTGGCTACACGATGACATCACCTTGGCATGTGTTTGTGTCCTTTAGGAAAAGACCCCTAACAGACTGTGTCCCTAGAGTCCATTGTAGGGTACAGAGAGCAATGCCAGGGGTCCTGTGAGCACAGACTGGAGAGTGTCAGCTTGATGGAGCAGAGATCGTTAGGGACAGCAAACATGAGTTTGTATGTATGTGCGTGTTTGTGTGTCCACTAGGACCAGTCCCCTGATAGGCTGTCTCCCTTGAGCGGCAGTGGGGTACGGCAGAGGAAGAGAGTGTGTCAGCATAGAAACCCAAAGGAACACGGCAAAACTGTAGGGGGGAGAGATACAGGAGTCGGTTTGTTTGTGTGTGTGTGTGTATTTAAGTTTCAGTAAACAGGTGTTTGGTCTCAGAGACTCTGCTCCCAGAGGACTGCTGGCCATGTGGACAGTCCCTGCATGCCGTCCCTCTCCCTTCTCTTTCTCTCTCTTGTCCACACTCTTCCACACTTTCTTACCCTCTTAGCAACATAGCTTTGTCCTCTGCTGTGTTTGGTTATGACTGTCCTGTTGCCTAGGGGAGAGAGGAAGGAAGGAAGATAGGGAATAGGGAGGTCTCTCCGAGAAGCCCAGAAAAAGAAATGAGAGGGATGAACGAAGAGAATTAAGAATTTACTGCCAGTAAAAAAAAAAAAAAAAAAAAAAAAAACTCCTATAGTCCTATACTCTGGGTTTTTCTGGAAGTTGTTTTCCCCTGGCTCTTGCTTCAGGCCTGTCTGGCTGGCATGCTGGGTTGCCCAGTGGGACCCCGGGGTGGAAGTTGTTTTTCTGCCCCCTACAGTGTGTCTCTCCTGCCCCGGGCTGTGGGCAAAGGGCCAGGGGGAAGAGGCTGTGAGCTGGGTAGGGGGGCTGCTGGGAAAGGTGGAGGTTTTGTGCCGGGGGGCCAGGCTCAAAAGTGGAGGGGGTAGAGGTCAGGGATGTGGAATGTGACTAGGTGAAGTGATAAGACGCAGGTCTAGTTAGACCATGATTCTACTGAAATCGCTTTTCCCTAGGTTGTTATATTGTAACATGTCAGAATTATTATATTTATGAGATAAGTGCACATGAACACCACCTTTCCAAGTGCACATTTCCAAGTCGCCAGTAGGAAATCTGTTGCTTTATTTTAAGCTCTGACTTTGATATGTGCAGCATGTAAATTAAAATTTTTAGGGTGGAATTGAATTGGTTTTGATTTGTAAAAAAAATTTGATTGCGTGTTTGTTAGTTTGTCACCCCTCCCTCCATTTACAGGCACATTTGTCCTTACTTTTAGAATAAATAAATAAATAAATAAAAAATTATTGACAAAACATTTTGACACAAATATAAATCACAAATAACTTGTTTACACTATTATAGTTTGTATAATGTACTGGTGATGAAAAATAGTGATATAGCTTGCTAATTTGCAGCATTAGGGATATTTAATCTGACATTAGGGATGCACAATATTATTGGAACATTATTGGAATCACCCCATAAAAGCTTGAAATGTAAACTTGGCATCAGCAAGACTTTCTGCAAATATACCTTGCCGAAAAGACAAATAAGCTTACATGTGCTCAGGGTGGGATAGTGAAAAGCTCACATCAGCAATGTGGACATTCTTAAAGTGAACATTTGCCTGAATGATTGCCATAATGATTTGAAAAATATCTGCATATCGGATATTGGCAAAATCTAATATCGTCTATCCCTATCTGACATGCATAAAAATCCTGCTGTGAGGTTTAGATGTAAAGTCCATTCAATATCTTAAACATCCTGAGTCATGTCTAATCATACCTCGCCTTTTTTTTTTTTCTGTTTAAATTTTTTTTTTTTAACTCTTTTTTATAAAGAGCTCATTTCAGTGTTTCGTCGGCTGAGCCATTAGCACCATGAAATAACCTTGTACAGGATCTACATCTAGCCTCATTTTTATGTCAAATTTAATATGGCATTTACCTTTACTAAGGTCCATTACTATTATAATTAGCATAGCTTGAGGCTAACAGCATTAGCTTGTTGACATCTGCAGTCACTGATAAATCCTATTTATAATTTAAAATAGGTTCTGGCTGTAGTTCTGAAATAAAACATTTGTGGAAAAATTATTAAACTTCTCCAGCAATAATTTTGGTGCTGAAAAATACTCTGTAAACATTCTGGTTTTCCATGACTGGACCTTATAAATTTTATATTATATTATATTATATTATATTATATTATATTATATTATATTATATTATATTATATTATATTATATTATATTATATTATATTATATTATATTATAATGTTGACTGGATTTAAAAAAAAAAAATTTTTGATAACAGACATTTTCTGAGTAGTTCTGAAGCAAAATACTTAAAAAGGATTTTAGGATAAAGTGAGATGTTCGTAGTGGCATCTAACCTAGATGGATGATTAGATTAATCAGGCCAAAACCAGAACGTTTGCCTTCATTTGTCAAGTTCGAATAGAATATGTTGGAATGAATGCGAAGCTGGTTTAGTGTTGGTGCAGTTGTTGTAGAAGTGGTGATATTTAACCTCATCTCCCATGTAGCATCAATTTCAGTGTGTTAATCATTGTGGAACTGCTGTATTGTTTTTGGATGGTGTATTGTTCCAGAAGGGGAAAAGCAGTGCTGTATGTCATAAGTGTAGGCCTGTTGTATATGCCTCCAAGTGCTAATGAACACACTAGCCTGTTTTGGCTCTGACGTTTGGCCTGTGTTGGTAGGGGCATTCATAAAATCCACAGCTCTGGTGTTGGGAGAGATAGAGGGGATCTCTTTTTTCCCCCTTTCTCTATCTGTCCTTGTGTCTGATAAAGAGGAAAGAGGACAGACATCAGACCGAGCACGTCTTCATTACCGTCTTCCACCACGCTTCCGGCCTGGCATGCCAGTGCTTTGGCTACCCCATTAACTGGCCCAATGTGGTTCAGCCCAGCCCTGTCCAGTGGAGGCATGAGGGTCTGCGCAGGGTGGGTGGGGGTTTTGGGGGGGGCTGGGTGGGGGTATGCTCTTGAAACTCCTAGAATTATCTGCAGATTAGGTGCTGGGGTGGCTGCCACCATCACCCTGTGTTTCTGTTATCATGGTTCCAATTACCAGGCCCCGTTCGAGGCAGGGTGGCAGGCCCATCCCTGGACATCAGAATGTGTCCTTCTGCCAGTCCTGTCTACCCATTCTTCCCACCCTCGCTACACCCTTCCTGGGAGAAGGCCAGCGCCAGGGGCAACCACCAGAGCAGCCTGTTAATTTGGTAATGAGTCACAACTTGAAAGAAAGTTCGGGAATGGAATGTGGAACAAGTGAGAAACAAACTGTCAGAAAGGGAGAAAATCTGAAATGAAAGGGAAGGTCGGTCATGCCTTAAAAATGTGGAAAGAGCGGGAGTGTGGAAGGAGCCCCATGTTTTCGCACTCATTTCAGTCGCCAGTTCTTTTCTCTCTCTCCCCCCTCACTTTTTTTCTTTCTGTTTCTTTTCTAATTTAACTTTTCATTGAAATTTCTTACCCTGTTTAGTGCTCTTGCCAAGTCCCCCTGTGGACAGATGACAAAAGCCCCCTAAAAGCCATGTGATCTTCCATTTTCCGACAGCCACACTTCTGAGGATTAAAGCTATTTAATGACTATAATCTCCCTCTTTCTCAAAAGTGATTTCTCACATTCTGTCGCAGTCAGAGGGATTGCATTAGCATTAATAGATTTATAATTCACCAGAATGACCACATGTGCCAGGAGGTTTTTTTTTTCTTTTGGGCTTCATTCTTTTCCTGTACTCTGCCTCTTTTTTCCCTAATTTTTTCTGGCTCTGAACTCAAGCAAGTGTTTCTTTGTATCTCTTGCACTGTGGTACATGTTTGTGTCTCAGCAGAAAGGGCCTACCTGTTAGTCTGCACCCCCACCATCACCACCATACCCGCCCCCTCTCACCTCCACAGTGGCTGGATCAGAGAATGGCCTGTCAGGGGCCACGGTCTCATTGTGCAGCCAAAGAATTCACCACGGTTAAGTCCCTTATGGGCTTTTCATCTGGGCCTTTTCATTGGGCCTCTGCAACACTTTCTCTCCCGTGTTGCAAGGGTTTTAGGTTGTGTTGGGATGGCTCTTATCCTGGCATGGACACAAAAGCATGAGAACAGAACAGGGGGAGGGCACTGTACTTGAAGGAGGGAGGGGAAAGAGACAGAGGAGGTATGTGAGAGGTGCTACTGTAAATGTAATCTGAGAAAGTGAGAGAGACTGAAAAAAATTAAAGGGGTACAGAAGAGGGTACATATGGGCACAAATACGAGTTCTTTTTTTATTTGATATATTAAGACAACCTATTTATCTTTGTGTATTAAAAATGGCATGGACCAAAAAACCTCTTATGGCATCATCATCCTTTTAAGACGTGAACTTTTCAAAAGTCAAAAAAATCTAAATGCCTTTTTTTAAATTACTTTTTCCTTTTATTATTTTCAACAGTAGGGGAAGTAAATCCAACATATATTAAATACATTAATTTACCTCGAATTGCCACAACTTAATTTATGAAATACTTAAATTATAAATCTGAATCTTACAAAAATTACCTTAACCTGGAAAAGGCTCCCATTTTATAGAATGACATCTTTCTTAATGTCACACCTCCTTCTCTTATTTTACTCCTTTACTGATATCTCTATTTTTAACCTTTTTGTTACTCCAGCTCTGAATTCATTTCTCGATTATAGCTAAATTCATAATTTATTGTTTAACAAATTTCTACCCACAAACCCCCATGGAGATTTATTTGTTCTGCACAGTACCTACATTTTAAAGTGGATCAATTCATCACTTGAATTTATTTTCTACAAATTCTGCTGTGCTCACCTTTGTGTAATGGGAGAGTAGTGGGCGGAAGTAAAAACCTACAACTGCCATATGGAGTTATTAGTTTATACAATACACGCTGAGGTTATGCACTTTCTTTGTTCTTTTTTCCCCCCTGTTTTTCCATTGCATTAGGTCATGATTGTGACTGTTTCAGTGGGTTTTCATTTCTAATTAGAATACTGAGCATAGGAGGCCATTGTTACATTTTGCTTGTGAGTGCGAATGGAGCTTTTAGGGTATGTGGAGTGTTATCCTCTGTAAACATTTTTTTTTCTGGATCTGTTAAACCAGAGGCTTCTTTCATTGCATTAAAAGTGAACATACAACTTAGAGAAAATAAAGCAAACAAACAGTGCACTGATAGAAAATTCTGTGTTTGTCTGAGCCGCAGTGGGACTTTGTGCTTGCAGCATCCCTGCTCAATAAGTCATGAGCTCTCTCCCTTGCTTTCCTTCGGAGTCTGCTAGTTGAGATGCTAAATAGATGACGTGTGGACTGTGTCAGGCCCCATCAGATTACACAAAGCAGGACAGAATTAAGAGCAACCCGCTTTGTATATCTTTGTATAATGTATGCCTGCATTAATCTAGACTGGCCATGTATTTGCACAAATAATGAAAAAAACATAAATAATCCAGTGCTATGATTTTGTTTGCATTGTCCAGTAAAGGGGCTTTCCTTTCTGAATATGCTCTTATCACTTTTGAGAAGCTTTTCAATCTGGTGACCATAATGAAAAATATGATAAAGCAGATCCAAATCTATGGGATAAAGGCATGAGCTTGTTTGCTGAGGGAGGATAAGAGGATAAAAAAATACATCTTTGTCCTTATTTCTGTACTCCTTTGGGGTTTGTTGTCTTTAGTTATTTGCTTCTATTTTGATATTTTCTCTGCCTCTTTAACATTTTAATTCTGTCTGTGTTTTGCATTGCAGATGGTGATGATGACCCGGGGTTCTCCTGGGTGGCGTCCTCTCCCTCTAGCAAAGACATGGCATCGCCTTCACAGATGCTAGGGGATGGCTGCTGCGATATGGGCATGGGCACAGGGGAGGAAGAAGGGGGCTCTGGCCTGCCTTATCCCTGCCAGTTCTGCGACAAATCCTTTAGTCGCCTCAGCTACCTGAAGCGCCATGAGCAGATCCACAGTGACAAGCTGCCCTTCAAATGCACCTTCTGCAGTCGTTTGTTCAAACACAAGCGTAGCCGTGATCGTCATGTCAAGCTGCACACCGGTGACAAGAAATACAGCTGCCAGGAGTGCGAGGCAGCATTTTCTCGCAGCGATCATCTCAAGATCCACCTCAAGACACATAGTTCCAGCAAACCATTCAAGTGCAGCATTTGCAAGCGTGGCTTCTCTTCCACCTCCTCTCTCCAAAGCCACATGCAAGCTCATCGGAAGAACAAGGAACACCTGGCAAAGAAAGACCAGGGTAAGCGTGATGGATCTAACAGTGATGTAGCTGACCAGGATCAGGACCTTTACATGTGTGATTACTGTGAGGAGACATTCAGTCAGACAGATGAACTTGAGAAACACGTGCTGACACAGCATCCCCAGCTCTCAGACCGTGCAGAGCTTCAGTGCATCCACTGCCCTGAAATCTTTAGTGATGAAGGCACTCTACTCACCCATATTGATAGAACGCATGCCAAAAAGAAACACAAGTGTCCCATGTGTGCTGAGCAGTTCCCATCTGTAGAGGATGTCTATTGCCATCTTGACAGCCACCGGCAGCCAGACTCTAGCAACCACAGTGCCAGTCCTGATCCAGTCTTGGGAAGCGTGGCATCAATGAGCAGCGCTACCCCTGATTCCAGTGCCTCCCTGGAGAGAGGATCGACCCCAGACTCCACCCTTAAGCCTGGACAGAGTAGACGAAAGCTTGCACCTTCTTCTGATCATGACGATGGAAGCTGGTCAGGCAAAGTAACCTACAGTTGTCCATATTGCTCCAAGAGAGATTTCAACAGCTTGGCTGTCCTGGAGATTCATCTGAAGACTATCCATGCAGATAAACCTCAGCAGAGCCACACTTGCCAGTTTTGTCTGGAAACCCTGCCTACTCTCTATAACCTTAATGAGCATGTGCGCAAATCACATAGATCCAGTGGAAGCTCTGCGTCAAACTTCCCCCTTCTGCAGTTCAGTAACGTTTCTGCCTTTCATTGCAACTACTGTCCTGACATGTTTGCAGACATCAACAGCCTGCAAGAGCACATTCGTGTTTCTCACTGCTTATCTGGTGGTGGTGTTGTTGCTGGATCCACCACTTTGGAGGGCAACCATGCTTTCTTCTGCAACCAGTGCTCCATGGGTTTCCTTACAGAGTCCTCACTCACAGAGCACATCCAACAGACCCATTGCAGCAGTGGGGGAGGTGTGACCAAGATGGAGTCCCCAGTCTTGCAGTCCTCGCAGTCCTTCATGGAGGTGTATTCTTGTCCTTACTGCACCAACTCTCCCATCTTCGGTTCCCTCCTCAAACTCACTAAACACATTAAGGAGAATCACAAGAACATCCCACTCGCCAATAACAAGCGCAAAATCAAAGTAGCAGACTTGAGCCCAGCCTCATCTGACGTGGAGATATCCTCCCCTAAACGCCATAGGGTAACTGGTGATAGCACTCCAGCAGTTGCTAATGGAGACTATCCCTGTAATCAGTGTGACCTTCGATTCACCAGCTTTGAGGGCTTCCAAGCCCATCTCAAGTCCCACCTGGAACTGCTACTGAGGAGACAGTCTTGCCCACAGTGCAACAAAGAGGACTTTGATTCCCAAGAAGCACTGCTTCAGCACTTGACCATTCACTACACCACTACTTCCACCCAGTACGTATGCGAGAGCTGCGACAAACAGTTCTCTTCTGTAGATGATCTGCAAAAGCACTTGCTAGACATGCATACCTTTGTGCTGTACCACTGCACACTGTGTCAGGAAGTCTTTGACTCAAAGGTGTCTATACAAGTCCATCTGGCCGTCAAGCACAGCAATGAGAAGAAAATGTATCGCTGTACGGCCTGTGCTTGGGACTTCCGCAAAGAAAGTGACCTGCAGTTACATGTGAAGCACAGTCATTTGGGTCACCCTACCAGTACTGGGGCCACCGGAAAAGCACGCAAATGCATATTCTGTGGGGAGACCTTTGGCACAGAAGTAGAGCTCCAGTGTCACATCACTACTCACAGTAAAAAGTATAACTGCCGGCTCTGTGGGAAGGCCTTCCATGCCATTGTGCTTTTGGAAAGACATCTCAGAGAGAAACACTGCATTTTTGATGGAGGGAATGGCAATGGAAATGGAGGAAGCCAAAATGGTACTCCCAATGGGGTGACTCAAAGCTCTAAGCGTTCTACGGCAGGATCCACTGCAGCTGCTGAGCAAGCAGATTTGCAGAACATGCTGTTAAAAGGAGGAAATCAGGAAACAGTGAACAGTCATGAAGCTAGCGGTGGTGAAGAGGAGCTTGATGCCTCAGAGCCAATGTATGCCTGTGACATCTGTGGTGCGGCCTACACCATGGAGTCTCTGCTTCAAAATCATCGCCTTCGAGACCATAATATCAGGCCTGGTGAGGACGATGCATGCTCAAGAAAAAAGAAGGCTGACTTCATCAAGGGTAACCACAAGTGCAATGTTTGCTCGCGGACCTTCTTTTCTGAGAACGGCTTGAGGGAGCATGCCCAGACGCACCGTGGCCCAGCAAAACACTACATGTGTCCCATCTGTGGTGAACGCTTCCCTTCACTTCTTACTCTTACTGAGCACAAGGTCACCCACAGCAAGAGCCTGGACACAGGCACCTGCCGTATCTGTAAGATGCCCCTGCAGAGTGAGGAAGACTTTATAGAACACTGCCAGATGCACCCTGATCTGAGGAACTCCCTCACAGGCTTCCGCTGTGTAGTTTGCATGCAAACTGTCACCTCAACACTCGAACTAAAGATCCATGGAACTTTTCACATGCAGAAGCTCTCGTCTTCTGGGGTCAGTGGTGGAGGAGGAGGATCAGCTTCATCATCTCCCAATGGCCAGCTGCAGGCCCACAAACTCTATAAATGTGCCCTGTGTCTCAAAGATTTCAAGAATAAGCAAGAACTGGTCAAGATAGATGTGAACGGCCTGCCTTACGGTCTTTGTGCTGGCTGCATGAGTCGGGGTACAAATGGCCAGTCCCCAACTGTTGTTGTCACCCCACAAGAGGCTGGAGAGAAGGGCACTGGACTGCGCTGTCCAGAGTGTGCTGTTAAATTTGAGACCCTGGAAGACCTGGAAAGCCATGTTCAGGTGGACCATCCCGAGATGAGCCCTGAGACCAGTGGAGCTAAGAAACTTACAGATGCTTCCCCTGTCCCTAAAGTAAGTGTCAAAGCCTCTTACTTATATGTTCTTTTGTCTGAAAGGGTATTGAAATGTACTTGATAGTTCAATGTGTAAACAGAAGATCATAGATGACTCTTAGCCAATGTCAATAAGCATAGGGCCATTTAACAGAAATGTTATATCACAAAATGTTTTTATATTTGCTTAGGGTATTTTTTTAAGTCGTTTGAGGTTTTCTTCTAGTTCTCAGATTTGTGTTCTTTCTCTACTTTTTCTCTTTTTGTGTTTCTTTTCCTATTATCTCTTTTCTTTTGACAGTTCAAAGAAGAATTTTATGCAATTTCTTTTGAAAAGAGGAGGCATTGCTAGCAACCATTTTCTGGCAGTATTTTTAGTGTATAAGTTCCCTGTGTTCCCAAAGTGTTCTGAGTCAAAGAGAAATGTGTGAATTCATGGCTACATTACTACTGGCCCCAGAGGGTTCAGCAGCTTCATCCTGCTGGGCTATTGTACAGCCTGTTCGCTTCACTTGATATTGACAGTGAACTTCCAGGAATGCTCAATCTTTACCTGTGCTTTTGTCTCAGCTCAGTGTAACAGATAGGATAATCTCTGCCTTTTCCCCTCACATTGCAGCATAGAATAGGTCTGTTTTATGTGAGTGTGTGGAAATTTTTAAAAAGCTTGTTCAATGTGAATTCCAACCCTGTATCTTTCCTTGTAGAAGAAGACGTATCAGTGCATCAAATGCCAAATGACCTTTGAGACTGAACGAGAAATCCAGATCCATGTTGCCAATCATATGATCGGTAAGTCGACCCCATACCTTCCTTTGCTAGTGCGCGTGTGTATGTGTGTATTTACTTGTGTGTGTGTGTTTGGCTGCTTGCCAGTTGCTCCTCCTGCTTTCCTACCTTTATTTGCTGCCTTAGTCTTGCCCCAGCACTCTCTCTCACTCCCTGCACACAGGTGTGAGACAGACAGGTGAAATGAACAGCTCTATTTCTAGAAGTGCAGACATTGCTCTCAACAGCTGTTCCATTGTTTAACACTTGACTACGCAGCTGAGGCCTCGGCTGCAGGTCTGATTGCTCTGTTAACTCTTCACCATGCAGCCGAGACCAGGACTGCAGGTCTCGCTCCTTCAGCAAAGGCCAACAAACAATTAGGTTCTTTTATTCCCCTTCATTTCATTTCTGTAGCCACTGTCGTGGACAATTACATGCATTTTGCTCTTTGTTGCAGATATTTTTAGAATAGAGTAACTACATGTGAACATGGAGGGGGTGTAATTTACCAATGTAGGAATTCTAATTATTTTAGGTTAGGTGGACTATAAGGGCTCTATGGCTTATCTAATTATGTTATCGGAATCTTTCAAATGTGTTTCCTCAAACGCTAACATGCCATAGAGTGCAGGGTGGGACTTTTTATTGATTGGCTCCTGGTAGATGATATTTTCCTTCCCATGTTTCTTGTTTCTTTGGCTAGTGGCCTTGGCTGCAGTATATGAGCTTAACTGAACAGTTTCTCTGTAGTTGTTTTATATGCCTCCTCCCTTGGTGTTGTTATTCTTTAAGTAATAATTGCTGTTGCAGCACACTGTAGTGTAGATTAACGAGCTGGGCCTGTGAGTAATTTCACAGAACAAACGGCCCAATGCTCTGAGCCTCAGCAACTTCCCAGCCTTCTCCAGTCCTGACAGCCAATACTAGAGCAGAGCCGCCTGATATATTCTTAAGAGGCCTAGTGAGCATGCTGCATTTGTCTTTCGAAAGGCCATTGTGCCTAACCACATAGACTTGTGTGTGCATTCGCAATCGACACTTTTCTTTTTGTTTGTCCTTATATTAGGTGGGAGGAATTTTGAGTTTAATTCAAGGGCCCTTTGTTCCATGTTCATTTTCTCCTTCATATAATGAGCACGGAAGTGCTTAGCACCCAATTATTCTCATATTAACCGCCCTGACTTTAACCTCCCACCCTGTTTCTATCCATCCACCTATCTCTCTCCCATCCCTCTTTCCCATCACACCTGACCCTTCACCATTCAATTTCAATCTAACTGCATCCAGCCTGCCCAATCTCAGACCAACACAATCCAATTTGGCCATGCTGAGTGCTCTCTCCATTCATCCCTCCATCGTCTCTCTCTTTTCCTTTCTGAAGATACTAATGCTAGAGATAAAGGCTGCGTGTGAGATGGTGAGGCGGATCATATGTCTCTTCCCATCGCCATGAAGGGAATTTTGGGTTAATTAACATCATAATTGTCAGAAAAGCTGGAGGAGATTAATTATGGAATTGAGGCAGATTATTTTAAGTGCCGTTGCCATTTTATTATTTTTCCACCCTTCTTCAAAGATAGATGACTTCTTTGAATAATTAAACGGGAGTCGTGTATTAACCTTTATCAGACTTTGCGTTAGGCACCAGAAAATTGAAGCGAGATCACAAAGGAGTTCTAGTTTTAGCGCTTTTGCATTCTGTCTTACTCTTTCTTTTTGAGATTTCGAAGCAATCATGAAATAGCTATACTATCTGTCAGCTTTGATATGTGACTAGTGAGGCTATTATAAGACTCTGATATTTTAACCTGCCTTTTACGCTGGAATTTGCAAGCATGCACAGTGCAAGTTTTTTTGTTTTGTTTAACCAAAATAATAATAATAATAAACATATACAAAAGGGATACTTACATTAGCTCCGTGATCACTTGTAAAACATTTGGAGTCACCAAGGATAATAGTCATAGTAATAGTTTTTATTTGGCTGTATATAGACTGACAACCACAACCAGCCTCATACTTTAATCACAGTCATATGTGCTGGTCAGATTTTGAAAGCCCTTTTTTATTTTCCAGAACAGTGTAGATGGAATCAGTTTAGGCATTTTATTTATGAACAAATGCATTTATAAAAATACCTTACTCTTAAATATCTTACTTTCAAGCAATTCAAGAAATTAAATTTACGATAATTCATGTTAAATCAAGAATGGTCCTTTCTTATAATAATTGTATGCAGAAATGTAGGAATTAGTCATGTTTTAGACAGCCTCATTTATATTAGGTGTACTTTTTGATTTGTCATGTCAATAACAAACAATTACTGAAATAGCTGAATTTTGACAGCAAATGGATTCAATGTAGTTTCACTGTGACATCCTTATATTTAATTGTTGCCGATTATTTGACTTGAGCTTACTGAGTGAGTATTTAGTAGGCTACATGCTCTTCTCCTGCCGTGTTAAATAGAAAAATTTAGCTTTGTGCTTTTTGCCACACTTCTGCAGCTGTGGAAACTGTGGAAATCACTTGATCAATTTGATCTCTCCACCTTCCGTGTTTCATCAGTGCTTTCACTATGCATATTCATGTGTGCATCTCTGCCAAAAGTAGCTGTGAGTGTGGTCATTGCATATATAAGATGTAAATGTAGTTGATGAGTGGAAGTCCCTGTGCATTCCTACCCAGACATACCTGCTCTTATATATGATTGACACTTCTGATAAGAGATTGCATACACAGACAGACGCATTCACCAGACAGTCACCCTCCCTGCTTGTGTATACACAGACACACGTTTCCCCGTTTCAGTCGTCCTACCTTTTTGCCAAGGTGTGATCATACCTCACCTAGCCCCCCCCTTCCTCTCACTATTTCCAGCTCCATCCCCCTCCCCTCTCTCACTCTAACAGTCACCAGTAGGCTGAGGTGACACCTCATCTCAATCAGTTTGCCTCCTCAAATTTGCAACATCTGCTCCCTTATGTTCCTCTCCTCTTTTCTCTTGTGTCCTTCCTGTGAGCGCCCCACTACTGCATTAGCACACTGCCTGTGTCATTTTCTGTATCGTCACTTTGCTCCTCCAGCACCCCAAGAGGAACCTGCACCAATCACAAGAGACTTTCATCTCACAAATTAAAAAATAAAAAATCCCACACACACCTTTAACATTCGTTTTACACACCTGAAGTCTTCCTAAGGCATGCTTCAGGTGGTTAGGGCACCTTGAGGTTTTGTGACTTGATCTTTAATTTAGGTTTACATTATATTGGTGTCGTTTCAAATCTTTGCTGCCTGCATTTGCGTGTAACCTGCATTGAGCATAGGTAAGGGAATCAATAAAGATTTCAGGCTGTTGCGGTTTGCTGCAAAAGAGCTTGATTACACTGAGATGGGAGGGGTGGAAAAAGCCTAGTGTTTTAATTAATCTGACTGGTGAGGCAGGCGAATGCGATCAGCGCTCGGTTCTCCAGGAGGCGGTGAGCCTGGAGGAATGTGGGTTTATGTTTCCCTGCCTGTTGATTGAAGCTGTGTGATTATTTAATGTAGACGTTTGTCTCTGTGCGGAGAGACCGCGTAACGATTTTCCTTAGCACGGAGGCGGCAATCCGTGTGTACGAGAAAAATGAATTTCATTAACGTTGCCCTGATTTCATCAAACAACCGACGGCTCCAGACTGCACCAGGTCATGCAGACTTTTATTTACTGTGTGGTTTTTATACTGCATTATCATTAGTTTCATGTTGCAGTAACGTCTGTTCAGCATCTGCTCAGGATCTTCTCTCATTGACTTGACACTTCAAAGTCAACCTGCAAAGTGATCTTATCCCATTGGTCTGCTTGAACTTGACAGTTGTGTTATTTTTTATTTTTTTAATTCTGAAAATAAATGATATTTTCTGAAATAGACTTTTTAGTGCACACTGTGATTCAGATATATGTAAAATGAATCTATTTACATAACATGAGTAGTTGCCATCAAAAACCTTTTTTTGTATATTTTTTATACATGCAGTTTTTTATAGTCTCATATTAATTGGCAGATTGTATTAAATGGCTGTGATTTAATTTGTCATACTACAGGGCTGTTTGTGGGAAATACAGTAGAGATGGACTCTTAGAGAAACAGAATCCTTGCAATGGTCCCTTTTCACAAGACTGTGATGATGCATTTCAGTGGTCATCAGTATCGTATATAATGTTTTTTGCATTTATAACACTATACTTCGTATTATATTAACTTTGCATACCTTTGCAAAAACTAGATAATGCTAATGCAAGGGTGTTTCTAATACAGCGTCTATGGGAGTGAAAGTAAATTTCACTGAAAGTCATGTCACTGAGTTTTTCCTTTGCTATTTGAGCAAATGGGAATGAAAAAAAATATATTTGTGGTAGTCTCCCATTCACTGCTATAGAAGTTTACCCATCTCTGACGACTTGTGAAACCCGGAAATGTGAAAAAGGTCCATAACGGTAATATTTTTACACCCCATCCAGAAGCACAGAGCTGGTGTAAAACCTCTCAGACACTGCACTACACACATTCACTGCCCCACACCAAGACCTGTCTTAGCCAAGACACAGGCTGACTGGACGCAAGGAGTAGAGCTGAGAATTTTGGTGTGTTGTGGCATTTAGTTGTGTGAACTTTTCACTTATAATAAAAATAATTCATATGTTATGTTCTCTTTACCAAGAATAAATAAAATACCTTGTAAATAATGACAGAATCTTCATTGTTGGGTGAACTATCCCTTTATTTCACTCTGTTAAGGGTCAGAATACAGCAGTTAGCATGTATGATAATGCAGGAGTGCATCATAAAAGTTCCTGTCACACACTATAGCTTCTATTAAAGAAAAAAATATTTAAAATTACTCTTTGGAACTACAAGCACATAAAAGATGCCATTTTGATTTGTTCCTGAAATGACAGGGATGCAGATGAAAATTAGAAGGGGAGCTCGATCCAGCTCAGTGGGTTTATATTCATATTAATATAACAGAACCCCTCTGAGCAAGGCTGTTCGTTTGGGGGCAAAAAGATGTCGTGTCCCACTGTCAGGCCACCCTCACGGGGATGTGCCAGCATAGTCACAGGCATCTCAGTGCACTGCTTTTAATTTTAGTCTTCATTTAGCACAGCACCCCTTGATGATCACCTCTACGCAGCGGCGCGCCCTGTTGGCGGGGGAGAGTCGACGAAAGTGCACACTCTTGAGAGCAAATGCTAGAAATCACACACACGTATAAGTACAGACACACTCTCACACCTGCAGGGGGCACCCCGTGGGTCTACAGCTGAGCAGCCGAAAACAATAAAGCCTGCAGAAAAAAAAAATCCCCTGTGCTCCTGAGAGACCTTCACACACAAAAGATTGTGCACCGGAAAATAATAGTAATAAAAATACAGACAGACTGACAGATAAGCAAGACAAGAGAGGGGAAAATAAGCTTGAGTAACAAACAAGCAGACACAAAACACAAGGCCTCTCAAACAATAAAGCGAGGAACTCTGCCTAGTATCCCATACTTCCACCTTGACATGTTCTCGACACTCCTTGTGATAAGTTGTGATGTTTTATAATGTTTGTGTTTTGCTAGGCAGGCTAGACGCACATAGGCTGGTTTGTTTTCCAGGCCTCAGTGCAGTCCTTGGGGTTTGATAAGTTTTCTGTGTTTTTCTTTGCTTTTCATGTTGAGTGAGTGTATAGGAACTGTAGGAGAGGCGAGCAGAAGGAGGCTTTACTCATTTCACCTCTCCATCCACCCCCACCTCGATCTCCATCCGTCCATTTGGGCACATCACAAGGAATAGCATGCAGACACTAATGTTGCCCTAATCACCGGCGTACAGAACTCACAGCACGTCCACTCTCCTCTCAATCGCCCTTAATCAGCCAACACATTTCAATTAGCATATTGTGTTTAACCTCCCTTTCATCTGCCTTTATTAGTGGATTGAGCTGTAGCCAGCCTCATCACCCCCCTCCATCCAATGCTGATTCTCCCTCACTCGTCTCAGCTGTATTGCTTTTTTCTCTCTCCGGTTCACTTTTCCAGAGTCTCTTGTATTGCACCGCTGTGATCTGTAAATAAATGTTCATGATTGAACTTTAGAGGACACACTCTTGTACATCATATACAAAGTTGTTAAAGGGATAGTCCACCCAAAAGGTCCATTTTGTCATGTTGTTCCAAATCTGTACTATATGAATTCCTTTCTTCTGTGGAACACAAAAGAAGATATATTGAAGAATGTTGGTAACTGAACAGTTTCGGTGTCCCATTGACTTTCATTGTATGGACAAAGAAATGCAATAAAAGTCAATGGGAACTGAAATTGTTTGGTTATCAACGTTTTTCAAAATATTAATCTTCTGTCTTCAGCACAAGATAGAAATGTATACAGGTTGGGAACGACATGAAGGTGAGTATATGGGGTCCAGTGTTGTTTTAGACCCATGTGCCATTCATTATATGGTCAAAAACAGTTTCAACATTCTTAAAAATATTATTTTGCATTCTGCAGATAAAATAAAGTTATATAGGTTTGGACACGAAGGGTGAGTTGGGTGAACTATTCCTTAAAAGTTTGTTCATTTGTTTATGACAAACCACTGGAAGCTTGTTAGGATAATGATTGCGAAAGGAATAGTTTATCAAATTTTGGCTTCATTTAAAAAGTTGTTCTTATTATTTATATGGAATGACAAGAGGGTGAGTAAATTATGACAAAAGTATCATTTTAGAAGGAACTCACACCATAACAATGCTTATTTTTCTAGTTCTACTGTATTTTGACATTTTAAGACATGCAAAACCATGGCAGCCCAGTCTCCCTCCATACGGTCATCATGAGTGAGCCATGAGCCCCATGTCTGACCCCACCTCCACCATCTAACCCTCATGTGATCATAGAGCTGCTGACTAACTGTCACCCTGCCTTCTCTTTCCACCCTCCCTGCCTGTCGGACGGCCCAGGAGAGCCCGGCCAGCTGCAAGGTTTGTTCCCCCTTATCTCTTTCCATTCTTAGCTAGATTATTTGAATGAATGACCCCCCTCAAGCACACATACATCTCTTACTGCTTGAGTAGAAGGACCGGGGCTATAGTACAGAACAGTGCATGATTGGTCACATAAAGGGGTCATGCCATACTTTTTTCATTTTTCATTCATTTATTTTCCCTCAGGTCCCCATAATTTAGTTTTCATGCTCATTTTCCATGCTCTCTTTAACCCTCAGAATTAAACAGACTGTTTTTGCAGCATGTGAAATGAGAAATGGCTTTTACTCAGGAGCCCCCACCCTTCCACAACAGTCTTTGCAAATCCTGAATTACGTTGTGATAGGATTACAATAATAATGTGTTTGTGGATTTTCCCAACATCTCGCTTTTGTTGTTCTTTTTTATATCAAGTGGAGTAATAGTATTTTCTTGTCATGCTGGTTTAGTTTATACTATGGAATAATAGTGGCTTTTCTATCCTACTATCTATCCTACCTTCCTCCTTGTTAACACAGAGTAGTTGTTGTTTCAGTATAAATGTGGGCGATTGTGGTGTATTCAGTGATCTTGGAACAAAATATTTTTGGAGCTTTGTTAGAGTAAATAAAGCATTTTGAAACTGTCTTTCTGTCTTTATCTATCAATACTTCAAAGCTGTCAATTTTTTTTCACAACTTTGAAAGAGTTTTTCTAGCTTCAGTAAAATGTATTCTTTGAGTACATTTCTTAGAATTTCAATTCTGTTTATTTTTAATTCTTCTATACATTCAAATTTAAAATGCAATTCTGCGTCTTGTTTGTTGCATTATTTTAAATACAGAAACTGAATTGGAATTTAAAATACATTTAATTCGGAATATACAGTTCATGAGATATGATTTAAATATGAATATAGAATGTCGTGTCAAAAGGAGCTTAAAAGGGTGTGACCTTACTTATATTATGTCATTTGATTTCTATACCGCATTCCCTCTGCCAGTTTACAACACCAATGCACACACACATTGTCATAGTGGTTATTTGTGCATGGGGCTGGGCCAAGGGCATGAACGCACATAAACCTGAATGAGGCTGCTCTCCAGAGAGTATCGCTAATGTCACCGCTGATTCTTAGTTATTCATCCCAGTGATTCTAAAGCCTGAAGCGGGAGTCGCACATGTGTTGTCAAGGCAACGCCACATAGATGCTTGCCGTTTGACCCCAGGGTGTTCTCTGTGATGTCATAATAGTCTTCTTCTCTCAACTGTGGGTGCGCTTTTCCATATTTGAATCTTTGTCTCGTCACATCACAGCTATTATTTGTCGAAAATCTGTTTTCATGGAACCAAGCAGTCACACAAGTCAGATTATTTCTTTAGTGCAGAGTGAAGGATCGTGGGATTGATTGTTGTCTCGTTGTGATAAAGTTGACCGGTGCCTTTTTTTTTTTTTTAACAGAAAGTGATGCCACAGAGCAGTGCAGGCTCTTTATTTTGCTGGAGCTGATGCCCAGCTCATGCTGTAGAGACAGACGCACACTTACACAAATACACGCACACACACACACACACACACATGCACGGAGGCTGGCTACTAAAGGAGACCTGGCGCGGTCTCTCTGTGTCAGTGCAGACTTAATGAGGCAGCACACAAGAAGCTTTAGGAGTCAATGGATGTAGATAATGTGGATGAGGGTTCACTTCACTGGGTGCCTGTACACGAGCAAGCCAGTGTCTAGCCTAGGGCCACACTGTGTGTGTGTGTGTGTGTGTGTGTGTAGCCATACTCCAGCCCCCTCCATTCTGTAGTCATGAGAGCAAAAGAAATCATCATTCCTTCACATTGCATGTCACTCCCTGTTATCCAGCCCCTGATGTCTCTATTGTGCGCGCTGAGCCGATGTTAGGTTGAGTGGCTTTGGTGAGAGCAGTTATTCCTCAGTGTTCTGATGTTTTAAAAGGGTTGGGTTGGTTTTTATGGCTTGTTAATGGTGTGGCGTTCTCTACTGCAGCCCATGTGGCAAGTACGTGAGCATGGGAACAGATGACAGCCCCTCATGCACATCATAGACCACCTGGAGTTAGCCAGCCGGAACCTCATAGGAGCCGGGCAACGTTTGAGGGGGATGATGGAGGGTGCGCTGCTAGAGGTGAATAGAGAGAGGGAAAGAGAAAGATTGAGGGAGTGGAGCTTAACCAAATCAATGCAACACACGGGCACAGTTAAACACATGCACATCTGCATATGTTAAAGTTTTACTTCTCAGGTGTCCTGAATACATGATTTTGATTGGTCATTCTGCACTCAAATATTTTTGTGTAATGACTGCTTGACTAAATAGTTGCCCCTGGTAACCGATTTATGGCATAGCTTTTACTAGTTTTATGGTATCAGTCTGTGGTCTCATTCTTCTCACCTAATAAAATCATATAAAATCAGCATTTTATGTTTTATGTATTAGTTTGGTAAGCTTCAAATCAGGGTCCTGATGACCCTGTTGGCGGCAGCCGTCTGACTGTAAATCATGTTTTACTTATTGAGCAAATCATTGCATAACCTGTATACACTGCTGTTTAAAAGTGTGGGGTCGGTAAGATTTTGAAAAAAGTTTTTAAAAGTATTTTATACTCACCAAGGCTGCTTTTATTTTAACAGCTAAATTTTGAAACATTATTACAATCCGAAATAATTATTAATGTAAAATGTCATTTATTTTAACAGCCATTAATCCAGTCTTCAGAATAAAAATAAATAAAAATCGTTCAAATAAGCTGATTTGGTGCTGAAGACATTTCTTTATTATATATATATATACACACACACACACACACACACACACACACACACACACACACACACACACACACACACACACACACACAAACATACATGCACTGATAACCAATATATAGCTGATGTTATAATTTTCTATGCATTTTTCTTCTAAATACATTTACCATAAATCATTAAAATTATAATGTATTTGTGTTTTGTGTACATTCAACAATGTTATGATTAATTTATAGTGTTGAATATGTAATTTATAGCGTTGTGTTAATTTAAAGACAAGGCAAATAACCAGTACGATACTTATATGTCATGCATTTTTATTGTGCTGTATGGAGATCTGTGTATGACTTGACATTCAAGCTCAAACATGCTGTGGTGGCACATGACCCCTAAATTTCTCCATGACATTGACCAAACACCACCTATTTCATTAATTTACTGTCTCTTTCTCTCTCTTCCTTTCTCCCTCCTTTGAATAGCCCCCACAGAGAATGTCATGTTGAAAAGGGAGTGAGGCAGCAGTGTTTTGCCGAAATGTTTGTTTGCAAGGCTGAGTGATGTCTGATCCCCCTGAGAGCTCATTTTGCCACATTTGCGCTTGATTTGCTTCTTATGCTGTTTATTAAAGGTAATTACAAGCTGTTTGGAGATCTATAAGAGAACTGTTCAGGGGGAGCCTCCTCCAAAAGGTGTGGGAACAGAATGGAAAATGAGGTACACTTGCATGCGACGTGGCATAATCGCATGGGTAGGGGTTGCAGGTGTGCTAAGAAAAAAGACTGCAGAGGAACGTGTCTTAAGTTGATCAGGTTTACAGATATGTCATGATCTCTGACACAGGAAGCGCTAGATCTGATGAATCTTTGACCTGCTGGTATGTTAGCAGCATGTGCGTACATCTTTCTCGGGTAAATCTGGTAGAGGTGCAGCTGCCCCGTTTTCCCCATTTCCCTTCCCGCCATCCCAGATCTGTCCAGGTGTGTCTCAGCCAGCTGCCGTGGAGGGGAAGGAGCGGCGATATCAGGAGCTCGTCAGCCTCCCAACCCTCCCTTTCCATGCCGTGCGGTAATTGTTAAAAAGACAAACAAGCTGTCTGCCTATCTGTGCATAATGAAAGGGGGCCAGCCGCAATTTGCTCCTCACTTAATTCGTTAAGTATTTAGAAATTTTTTTCTCGAGTGACAGTGGCATCTGTCGTAGCTGACGAAGAGGACTTACGTGCACATGACGTTACACATTTATTGATATTCTTTTTTCCCTTTTTAATAATGTTCTGGATGTTCTTTTCCATTACAATGAATGGACTGAATCTTTAAAGTTTCAAAAAGGACAGAAATGTTCTGAAGTCTTCTGAAGTCTTCTGATAACTTTGTGTGAGGAACAGAATGGATCTATTTCATTATTGTTAGATTTCCTTCATGAGAATTCATAAGGGAACTACTAATTTCCAGTGTATTAATAAATCATTCAATGAATCCCTTGATACAGTCAATGATACTGTCTTTTTTGGTTCTAAACTTAAATTTGTGTCTTTCCCTCTTAAAAAGCTTATCATATGGCTCCAAAGACATTAAATATGGTGTGTGGTCATTTAGACCATTTCAATGATGCTTTTGCTGCCTTTTCGAAGCCTGAAGTTCCCATTCATTTTTGAGAGTGGTGGGGGCAAGGTATAGCACTTGCAAGAACCCTAATTGACGTCAGCAAAGCAGAGCTGTGCAGTTGATACAACAGTGCCAGGTAAACTCCGCAAATAAAGTTCCCTAAATACTACCTGATAATTAACATCTGCTGTCTTATGTGATCTTGCCTCTGCACATCAGCTCAGTGTGTGAGTATATACTGTGTGTGTGTGTGGGGGGGGGGGGATAAGCGGATGTCACAGCTCATCAGTACTCTATGTGAGATGCGCAGGAATCAGGGGAAGGCACGCTCTCGATGGAAGGGTGGGGGCGGAGGTCCCAGAGAGACGGGTGGAGGCCCCTTAGAGTGTGTGCGTGCACTCGAGCCCATGTGTGGAAGAAGGGGCCACCTAGGGTCGGACTCTTCAAGGTTGCTCTCTGAGGAACGGTGAGAGGTGCCTGTATGACAGGAATCCTGGCTTTGATCTGGAATAGGAGTCCGAGTGGGAGAGGAGATGGAAGGCAGGAAGGATGAATCCAGAAGGGAATTCAGAACTGTGACTTGTAGATAAAAAAACAGAAGTCATGGTACACGGTAGATCTAACAGGCCTTTCCCCTGTTAGGTTTCTTTTAGGATTCTCTATAAATCTTCACTTTTACCCTGTGGGTATGCCTCTAACATGCCTCTGCTGTTTGTCTGTCTCCTTCTGTGTTCAGAGGCTTTCTGTGTTTGTTTCTCACTTTGAGTTACATCTGGTTTGTTTAGAGCATTCATTTCATTACTAGTGGTATATTGTTCATAAGTTTTAAACTTGGAACTTTTCCATGTTTGTTTGGAATACAAACTGTGAGATCAAATCATTGATGTATATAAGGAAAGTTGTTCTATTACCTTTTAAAGTTTAAACTTGGGGTTTATAATTATTGTTATCATATCAGATATTAGAGATTTAAAAGTATAGATTACATTACACAATTCATATTACATAAAACATACATGAACATATTGTAAAATGTTTAAAATATCCTATATGTATATTTTATTGTACATAATGTACAACATGTGTTATATTATATTAAATATATATAAATTTAATATATATATAAATTTTATATTTATTTCTAATATTTTACTTTTAGATGACATTTGCCATAATTTAACATTTACTTAAAGGTAATCTAGTTAATCATTAAAAACAAAAAATCATTACAAATTAATCTTGTTGATTGTAACAAATCTCAAGATGAATTCACTTGTAGGTTAGTTGAGTGTTTTATATGGTTTTATTTTATACTGCACAGTATTTTTTGTCTATATTAGCTATTTGGCATTGTCAACCATATCATAAGGAATGAATAATTTTAATATTGTCCATACCTAGTTTAAACTTGTGCTTTTCTCCTGTTGAGCTTTAAAAAAAACTGGATGTCCTGTTGGAAACTGCTGTGTGTGTGTGTGTGTGTGTTTAAACAAAGTTTAAATCTAGTTTGAGATGTAGAAGGAACTGGCTCAGTTTTATCATGCTGTGTCCTCACTGGATATTCAGCATCACCAGCATATTCAGATATTTCACCTTGAAATTTCAGTTGTAATGAAGAGATTAAGAGAATGAGTAAGGGGAGAAGAAGATTATTGGGTATAAAGATCGAGGGATGCGATGGATTGGTGAAATGGGGAGGGGTCCGTGGAACAGAGGGGAAATGGGGGATATTTGGCAAGGAACAGGGGATGAGATGAGAGGAATGCATGATCAGTGCTTTTCCCTCCATACTCAGTACAGAGATGTTGCAGGAGGAATAGATACAGAGGGAGGTAGAAAGAGAGAGAGAGATGAACTGACCCGGTGCTGATGAGGGAGGTTGACCTTCGGAAGTGAGAGAGAGCAAGCGAGGAGGATGAGGCTGGCTGACAGGGGCTCTCCTGGTTTTTGGCAGCCTCTCAGTCTGCGCGGTGAGCAGCTGGACTTCATTAGGCGCTGGTGTTAATTACTGGGTCCAGGCTGCAGCCGCACTCACAAAACACTCGCCGTAATTCAGCCAGGGTCACCTTGAAATTGATCATTTACCATCAGAGAGAGGAAGGCGGACAGAGTAGAATGAATGAACGAGTGACAAAAACAATTTGGCCTGTTTTTAAAACCAGTAAGGCACAATCCCAACTGAAGACTGTTAACATGAAAACGCTATGCATCTAAAGATATATTTTATGGCTTAATTCTAAGGCAATTTGAACCCTTAAACCCCAGTGGATGCTATAGCATAATAAATTCAGATAAGCTTAGTGGAAAAAATTAACCCAAGATGACGGATGAGCCAATAGAAAAATTGACTTTTAAATAGGCCTACTTACTGTAGATTTCACTCAGTACTGAAAATTATGTGTGAGTATGTACTATGTTTGTTGTCTGGTACCTTAGTTTTAAACTTTATTAAAACTTTATTGAAAGTTGTTGGAAATCTATTGGAGAAACTTTATTCAACAATTGTATGTTGATGCCAATGGTAGTTTTCAAAATCTTTTTTTTTTTTCCGTATTGTCTATACTGTTCAACTAAATAGATTTAGATTTGATAGTACGTGTTAAATAGAATATGTATAACGTTCTACAGCTCTGCAGAAATGCAGGAACAGGTTCCGTGCCTGCTTGAGGTTCTATGATGGTTAGGTTGCTATCTTAGAAAGCAGCTCACTAGGTTCTGAAACAGAGTTTGTGTCTTCTAAAAGAGCTGTGAAATAAAAACAGCTGTTTTTAGATAGTTACACAAATGGCGAGTGTTAAAAGCTAAAGCTGTAGCAGACGCAGAGCAACGTCAGATGTCGGATGAAGTCACAGTCAAGGCAGTGATCGCTGCGGCTTGGTTTCCTGTGACACCGGCCTGCAAGGTTAACCTCCCTGTGGTGGATGACTCAGCTGACCAAACCTGGGAAAAGGACCATTCAGGGCTTGAAATGTGTTGGAGAGAAAGCTGGCAGAATGCACAACATTTGAAGATTATTTTCCGTCCACTGCTGTGGGACCTCTTCACACTTATGATAGCTCTGTCGCACACACAGTTATGCAATTACTTTAAGTTATTCTTTGGAGTGAAGCTCACGGTCCTACCTTGGTGACACTATGGTAATTACAGTACAAGAGGACAGAGAGACAATTGGAAGTCGAAGAGGTACGAGAGAGAGAGAGGATGTAATAGTCAACCTGACATGTATGTGGTCCCTGCGCACCAGAGGCATACAATAGAGCGCTTTTATTCAGCATCCTCAGAAAACAAAAGTCTACCACTCTCTGCACTCAATAATACGAAGGTCTGATACAATCTCCTTCTTAATTCTCAATCATGTCAGTTTTTCAGTTTTTTTTTTTCCGACTCCCTGAAGAAAATCAATGCATTCTGATTTGATAATTTCCCATGGTGCCGTGCTCTGTGCGCCCTACACTGAGAGAGGTGACAAATCCGGTCATGGCGGCGTGAACCCCCCACCCCCTTCCCACCTTTCTCTGTTTTCACCCTGCTTTTGTTTGTATTTCTCTCTTTATCTCTCTCTCGCCATCTCTGGGTGTTGCGACAGCAAGCGAGCTTAGAATTTGTTGGAATTTCGCAGCCCTTCCCGGTGCTCTGGTGAAAAACACTCATTTGTGACTGTGCCAAGCTGCTAATGGCGGATGGCGGGGTCCGTGCCGAATCCCACCTCCGCTCCCCCGTGCTCGTTATTCCATGCTCGGCGCCGCTCGCACCCCTCCCCTACATCTGCCAAACTCAGCTGCGAGGGAGCGGCATAATTATCCCGCTGGAGCCTCAGACGCCTCCATGCCGTCACAACTGGGGCTTCATTAGAGACCCGCAAGAATGCCCCTGTGTGTGTATGTGTGTGTGTAAGAGAATGTGTTACATTTATTTGAAGATATTTGCACGCGTCCCTTGGTGTGTTTGCGTGTTGTGTCTGTATGCGAGTGTGTAGCGAAGCGTGGATAGTTGCTCCGAGAGTTTTATGTCCATGGCTTGCAGCGCGATTGTTACTTTGGTGCCATTTGCGTGCGTTTCTAAGTCCTGTCTGTGATAATATTCTGGTGAGTGTGCCATTAATGAGTGTGTGGCGTGTGGGTGTGTGAGGAGCTGATGAGTCGGGCTCAGAGGTAATTTGACTTCTTAGAGCTACAGACCCCTGTGCCAATCCCCCCCGCCCCAGCTCCCTTCACCAGCTGAGCAGTCCCTGAGGAAGGCCGGGTTTAACAGGGCCTAGATTCCCCAACACACACATGCCGCAATGATACACACTTATATACTGTCAAAGACACGCACACTTCAAATGCACGTTAATAATGAGACATTGGCCTCTCCTAAAGGCGCCTGTCCATGTGTGCTTCTTTCTGAGATTTATTTGTCTTGTGTGAGGCTTAGTTTGTAGCCTAATTGTAAATAGTGAACATATTTTAGTGTGGTGAATTAAAAGTCAGTTAAGCCATAAAACAGAGGTTTAAATTCATGTTCAGGTGGTTTTTGGAGTTTTTGAGGAAATATCAGAATATTTTGTTTTTGATTGAACACCATTTCAAGACTAAATTTAATCTGCCTTTTTAATTTTTTTTAGACTGTAGTATCTTTGTCTTGTCCATCTACACTCTGTTCACTGACTGACTTCACTTCTTTATAGCTTGAATCAAATTGCCTGTCTTCATGTAAATCCCATGAGTCAAGTCAGGTTTTTACCAGTGTGTTTGGAAATTAAGTAGCTTAAAAGTCATGTATCAAATTTTACAGAACAAAATTAAGCCGTATTATTATTATTTTTTTTTTATAAAAAAGAAATTATTGTTTTGTACAAACATTCAAATGGGTCTTCTTTTATTTCTTTTTTATTATAGTTTTTTTTTTTTAAGAAATTTTCCTGTTTAAATAAAGGTTATATATATATATATATATATATATATATATAAAAAAACATTTACATTGTCACAAAATATTTTTATATCATAATAAATTCAGTTGTTTTTTTAGCCTTCTGTTTATCAAATAATCCTCAAAAAAAAGAATATATATATATATATATATAGATATATATATATATATATATATCTATATATATATATATAGTAGCACAACCATTTTTTTAACACTGATAATCAGCAATCAGCTTCAGTGGCCGTATCAGAGCTGCACTGCAGACATGTGCAGTGTAAATTGTTTAAGCATAAATGGTAGGGAAAGCCCCTTATACTGGAGAGCAGCCACATATTAAATGTTTATTGTAGGTTTTAGCACATTGAAGAATGATCATATGACTTTTTACATATGCCATGTGACCTGTTCAATGCGAGCTTAAAAAGTTTTTTGATATATGGGTGTTTTTGTAATATTGGCGCATTTCCATTGGTTGTATTTTCAATTCGCAATTTCATTTTGCACAATTTGAAGGGTAATGGAAAGGCTTAATAAATATACACAGTACACACACATATACTATGTAAACAAAAACTTTTATTTTGGATGTAGGTAATCACGATTAATCGTTGCCCAGCACTAATAAATATATAATATATTTGATCTGTTTTTGACGTTTAATCTATTTGAGATAAAGAGGTAATAAATATATAATATATTTGATCTGTTATTGACGTTTAATCTATTTGAGATAAAGAGGAACTGTAGTCATTTTGTTGTCATGCAGATGTATGGATATTGACCAGAATAAGCTGCAAAGTGAACCAGACTAAGACTGAAATGACCTGATTTGAGTATTAAGCTGAAGTTGTCTGAAAATGCTAGCTTGGAATCGAGGATTTGTTGTTGTAGATTTTTTCCCCTCTCATTAAGTCTCTCTTTTCTCTCTCATTTCTCTTCTTATGTCTCTTTCACCTCCTCTACTTTTCTCTCTGCTCTCTGAAGAGTCTGGAGACTTAAATTGTAATGATGTTTTGGGTTCTTTTTATCTTTGCCACACATTGATGTTTTAATTGTAGGTTTGTGTGTGTGTGAAAAAGGGAAAAAAAGGAGGGTTATTACTGTCTGCTGTTCTCTCAGGCCACCGACTGCGCTGTCGTAGACGGCCGTTAGTGCATGTGATGTGGAGCTTGCTGTGGCATCACCTTGCCGCTACTACTATGTTAACTCCGTAAGCTCCTTTTCTGCACTTCTTATTTAGAGAAATCACTTTTTAAGTCACTTTAAACATTTGGCCTTCCATTATGTTCTCTTTTTATATTTACTCAAGTATTGCCTTTATGTCAGTCAGAATAGTTTCATGCGAGACATCCACTCGAGGAAGAGAGCTTCAAATTTTCCATTTGAAACTCGGCAGAGACATCAGACCACCTTGGAGGAACCACAAGTCTCCTCTGCATACCCTCCACCCCAAAGGAAATCCAGAACTTCTCAGTTCCAAGCCAAAGCAAGCATCCTCTCCTGGGCCAGATCTTCTAGCGCAGTTACAAACCACTGTTCGCCCAAGGACAGAGGGGAAGTTAAGCATGAAAGCTACTTGATACTCTCGACTCACTTTATGCACCAGTCTAACTATTTTGAACCGTTTTGAACTAGATATTAGTGTTAGGAACAAGACAGGCATGTTTCCACTCTTTGGTGACCTTTGGATGTGGGGTCAGAGGTAAGAGGGTAAACGCTGCGCTGACTCATTGCATTTTCTGCAGACGTTAATTGTGCTGCTGGCACCTTATTGACAGTGTTTCTTGCTCTCCATACTGTGCACATTTTGTCTCACTCACACCTCAGCCCCCTCCTTCCTCTGTCAGTAAATCCCCTTTATACTGGAGGGACTTGAGGGAATGGTAGAGATGGATGAAGAGGGAGGGAGGAGGGCGAGCTGTGAGTTGGGCTTCTACGTAAGTGTCAGTCATATTAAAAGCCGCTGACAGCTTTCGCTTCCAGACCAAACTCTGGACAAATAGCTCTCCAATCGATAGTTTCCCAACAGCAATATTTGGTATCAATGCATGTCCTTCTCATTACACGATGAGGCCAGGGTCTCCCTGGGCTCTGAATAATTTATCCCCCTGACGTGGAGAGAATAGCAAAGAAGGAAAGGCCGCCCTATCTCTCTCATACTCTAATGCTCCATTCCAAAACCTACTGAGCTGCCTCCGTAGGCAGCATTTTAAAGCATTATAGCAGTGAAGTCTGTTCCAAAAGGTAGGCAGGGTAATTATGCTGTCTCCTAAGATATAATATTTTGGCTAAATTCTAAGGCAACACTGCATTTGCAGAGAAAGTAATCCCAGAATGTGCTGCGACACACCTAATAATAATAATTAAAAAAAATAAATTAAAAAAAAGATGGTGAAATAAGAGAAATGTTGAATACAAATATATTAACCTGAAATATATATTTTTCCTCAAATATTATTCAGATTTAAATTAAGAAAGCTTTTTAAAATCTCAGTTCTGTTCATGGGTTTGAATGGTCACAAACAGGACATGGAATTGCAGTTTGAATGTTTAAGTATTCAATATTTATTATTATTTAATATTTATTTGTAATTATTGAATGTAAGGAAGTAGTATTATTTGAAAGAGCTGACATAATAATTTTGGTCAAGAACTTTGAATATCTAAAACTTCGGATGGATGGGTGGGTGAATGGGTAGACATGTTTGAGTATTATGTTTTAAGTATGCTAACAGCGACAGTGGTAGAGCATTTCCAATCACTTATGAGGTTTCATTTCAGTTAAGTTGTCTAAATAGGCAGCTGCTTTCTAAGACTACAAGGCAGTCCACTAGGTTTTGTAACAGAGCCCACCACACTTAGCTCTCCATAGCTCATACCATGCACTCGCCTTATTCCCAATGTTCCCAGCCTGTCCCTTTCTCTTCCGCACAAATCTTTCCCTCTCTTTCTCATGTTTTTCTCATCATCATATTTTTAGTTTTCCTCCAGCAGCCCCACTTCTCTTTTTAAGTAGCTTTGCATACATTAATCGCTCGCCATGCCAGGTGCTGCTGGGTAGTATATGCCTAGACTCAGCAGTATTTGTGCATTTTATGGGGTGAGCAGGGTCTATGAGGGTCCTCCATAAGAAGAGGATCAACATATCCATAGGTGTTATGCATCTTGCCGTTGTCTCTCTGGGGAAAGGGGGCTTGAAGAGCAAACTCATCTTGAACGCACTTACTCCACTCCGACCGCATCTCTCGCTCATTATAGCCGCAGCCAATAGCGTGGGATCCATGTGGAGGTGAGCCATCTTGAATAAGTGGTAGAGAACATTAGCGAAGAAGAAGATAATGGAGGTCTGGAAGGCTGGCTAATGAGTGCTATCCTCTCAGGAGCAGACCCTCAGCCCTATCCCTCTCTCTCCCTGATCAAATGCGCCGAGGAGAAAGCTGGAGGAAAAGGTTCCCGCTCCATCTTCCGTTATCTTTCGTGACCCTTCTCCCCTCACCCGCCCTCGCCTCCTAATCATCGCTAAGTATTATAAATGTTAGCTTAAACCAGGCAATCATCACTACACCATAATAATAAACTTTTATTGCCGTGTTCCTATTAGTGAGTTAATGTTGTCTGCTGATGGCGTGTAATTGTGCTCTTTTCTCGGCTTTGCGAGTCCCACATTTCCCTCATGCCCAATCAGCTACGCACGGGGAGAGAAAATAAATAGCCTAATGCTGTTTTAATTACTGAAAACATAAAGCATGAAGCCTACGCCTTCCCTCCTCTCCTTTCCTTTAGCTACCTGCATCTCTCAACACCGCACTCGCAACCAGCGGCACTGACCGGCAGAGCGAGCCGGGCCACGGCTCACGCCCGCCCACTCTGTAGAGTTGCGGTAGATACCTTTAGGGACAGCCTGAAGAGTTTGGACACATTTGTGCTTCCATCATTAGCAAAGTATGCTTTTACAATTACACTCTTTGGGGGCAAAGTCACTAAACCGTTCCAGCACAAAAACCTGCATCAGATTGCTGCACTTTTTAGATTTTGTGAACCCATTTGCAGTGTTACCTGATTTACAGGTGCATGCATATAGACCGACGTCTGCAATCCTTCATGGTGAGTTTGTTCTTGGTGTTGTTTTGCGGTCATAGCTGGTCATTATGTTCTCTATCTCTTTTTAGTATGCACACACACTCCCACCGAAGCACAAACATACACAAGCCCCTGTAATCTACCCTGAGAACTCAGCGTTGGTAATCTAGTACATTCTTTGACAATGCTTACAACAATGCAATTAGTTGCATATCACACACATTCTTAAACACAAAACAGCTTCCTGCCGTGTTTACAGCACGCTAACATCCCACCCATACCATCACACACTCAATCCTCGACACACACACACACACACACACACACACACACACGCACACCCTGCTCTTCCATGGTGTGGCGTTGTTTCTAAGGAAACAGAGCATTCGAAGTTTCTTTGTGGTTCCCAGTCAGCCGCCTTCCCAGACGCCACTGTTCTTATTTTAACTCGCATCCTTCACACCTCCGCTGAGGCCGGAGAACACGCTCGCCCCGCTAGACATGACACTGAAGCAGATGTTAAAAGTACTCCTGCTGTAATAAATCTGGTAGCTGTGCTATAACTGTTGATTTAAAAAAAAAAAAAAAACGACACAGTTATAAATGGATTATGGAGAAAAAAAAAGACCTGACTTGCGTGATGGAATGTTAAAACACTGATAAAATGGTTAATTTAAATTGTTTGAAATTAAGTAAATCCAAGCAGCATTTGCAGTGATTCACAGCTCTGAAGTTTCAGCTGTGCTGGCTTGTTTAGCCTGCATGTTCTGTTTTGTGTCTCAGAGATCCCCAAGGCCATTTTATAGCTTAAAAATATAGCTAAATATAGATAAATAAATAAATCACACAAATCCATGAAACATTTTTTATCTATTTGGGGTTTTAGAGACCCCGATGTAAAAGTACTGTAGTAAATTCTCACATTAAAGTTCTGGTGTACTTGTTTGCCAATTTTTTTGAATTGATTTTATTGTGTTTTTATATGGTTTGTATTTGGCAGTGTTATTTTAGTGTTATTTAAATGTTGTTATAGTAATTATTATTATTTTGAATTTGCTTTTATTTTTATATTTTCATTTAAGTTTTAGTTTGTAATATTTTTTGTGCTTTTTTATTTTATTTTATTATATTTATATTCATGTATTGCATTACTTTTTATTTCATTTTTGGTAATATTAGCAATTTATCTTAAGTTTTTTTTTTCATTGAATATTTATATTTTATTAAAAAAAATGTATTAATAGTTTTAGATTTTGTTTTATTTCACAATAACTCCCATTTCAAAAAATTGTATGAATAATTACTGGTAAAAAATATTGCGAGTTATCTTCAATAGTATACACCTACTTGAATTTTGTTAGGTCAGAGGAACTTATTAAAATAATTTTCATACCACAAACATAAAAACAGTTAAGTCAAACGAAGAAGCCCGCAGGGATGGACACAAATTTATTGTGGACTGGAGAGGCAGTAAACTGCCCTGAGGATGTCATTGTGACTTAAGGTTTCAGTAGATGACAAGCAAACAGTTGGAATATTAATGGGAGATTTTCTGCCTTCATATTCTCTTCATTTTCCCTGTAGCGAAGTAATCATATTACAGTATCATTACATATCTATTTAAATGTGTGTGTGTTTTGAAGACTGAAAGAGAGTTAGAAGTGCTAACTTTTAGCAGATGTTGTCTTGACACATGTGTGTGCATATTAAAGGCACGTTTCTGTTCTTTTCTGGGTGTACAGTGGTGGCCAAAAGTTTTGAGAATTACATGAATATTAGTTTTCAAAAAGTTTGCTGCTAAACTGCTTTTAGATCTTTGTTTCAGTTGTTTCTGTGATGTACTGAAATTTAATTACAAGCACTTCATACGTTTCAAAGGCTTTTATCGACAATTACATGACATTTATGCAAAGAGTCAGTATTTGCAGTGTTGGCCCTTCTTTTTCAGGACCTCTGCAATTCGACTGGGCATGCTCTCAATCAACTTCTGGGCCAAATCCTGACTGAAAGCAACCCATTCTTTCATAATCACTTCTTGGAGTTTGTCAGAATTAGTGGGTTTTTGTTTGTCCACCCGCCTCTTGAGGATTGACCACAAGTTCTCAATGGGATTAAGATCTGGGGAGTTTCCAGGCCATGGACCCAAAATTTCAACATTCTGGTCCCCGAGCCACTTAGTTATCACTTTTGCCTTATGGCACGGTGCTCCATCGAGCTGGAAAATGCATTGTTCTTCACGAAACTGTTGTTGGATTGTTGGAAGAAGTTGTTGTTGGAGGGTGTTTTGGTACCATTCTTTATTCATGGCTGTGATTTTGGGCAGAATTGTGAGTGAGCCCACTCCCTTGGATGAGAAGCAACCCCACACATGAATGGTGTCAGGATGCTTTACTGTTGGCATGACACAGGACTGATGGTAGCGCTCACCTTTTCTTCTCCGGACAAGCCTTTTTCCAGATGCCCCAAACAATCGGAAAGGGGCTATATCAGAGAATATGACTTGCCCCAGTCCTCAGCAGTCCATTCACTATACTTTCTGCAGAAGATCAATCTGTCCCTGATGTTTTTTTCGGAGAGAAGTGGCTTCTTTGCTGCCCTTTTTGAAACCAGGCCATCTTCCAAAAGTCTTCACCTCACTGTGCGTGCAGATGCGCTCACACCTGCCTGCTGCCATTCCTGAGCAAGCTCTGCACTGGTGGCACTCCGATCCCGCAGCTGAATCCTCTTTAGGAGACGATCCTGGCGCTTGCTGGACTTTCTTTCGCCCTGAAGCCTTCTTTACAAGAATTGAACCTCTTTCCTTGAAGTTCTTGATGATCCTATAAATTGTAGATTTAGGTGCAATCTTAGTAGCCACAATATCCTTGCCTGTGAAGCCATTTTTATGCAATGCAATGATGGCTGCACGCGTTTCTTTGCAGGTCACCATGGTTAACAATGGAAGAACAATGATTTCAAGCATCACCCTCTTTTTAACATGTCAAGTCTGCCATTCTAACCCAATCAGCCTGACATAATGATCTCCAGCCTTGTGCTCATCAACATTCTCACCTGAGTTAACAAGAGGATTACTGAAATGATCTCAGCAGGTCCTTTAATGACAGCAATGAAATGCAATGGAAAGGTTTTTTTGGGATTAAGTTAATTTTCATGGCAAAGAAGGACTATGCAATTCATCTGATCGCTCTTCATAACATTCTGGAGTATATGCAAATTGCTATTATAAAAACTTAAGCAGCAACTTTTCCAGTTTCCAATATTTATGTAATTCTCAAAAGTTTGGCCACGACTGTATATGGATAAGAGCTGGAGGGGCAGATTAAAGGTGTGGGGTTTGTGCCCTGAGGCCTGCTCTAGTCTGCCACAATCCCTTATCCAGCCTTGACCCAGACAGCATTGATCCACACAAATGTGTGTGTGTGTACAGAGCTTATTAACCCTTGTTAAAACTACCTAGTCTCTGGCTGGTCAACTATTTAACACATAGAGAGAGTCTTTTTGGAATCATCATTTAATGCCACATGACATCTGTCAGCGGAATGTGTTTCTGTGACTTGTGTTTGTTGGTCCAATTAGGTTAGGGGTGCACAGTCATTGCTGGCAGAAATTGTCGTACCAATTTTAGTGTAGCCGTCCAAACAATGAAGGAGCAGTCCAAGTGTGCTGTGGGTTCATGTATGGGCAAACACAGACACACTCTCGCTAAAGTCACATTTGTGTCTGGGCTTCAATGCCACAGACTGTTTAACAAGTCTGCTAGGTAGCAAGAAAAAACTACACCATAAACTGTGAAAATGCACACTAAAAAGTAGCTTAGAAGTCCTGATGTTTGCTTTGATATATCGTACTATATAATAAATAAATAACATTTTGCTCAGCATGGCTTGATGTGTCTTTAACATTGTGTGTAGCTGTGCAATATCTCTTGTTTTTCCATCAGACATGCAACATTTTTGAAACATGAAACATTGAAACATTTGAAACATGAAACATCACATTATACTGAATACCTTCTTCTAGATAATTAAATTCCCTTTTCTGGTGTCAAGATCTCATCTCCCTGCACACCTGATCTGTTGCATGTAATCTGTAGAATGTTATCATGATATCTTGTTTTAGCTAATCAAAAAGCTTTTCGCATACAGCACTATGCTTAGCTAGTAAACTAAGCGATTAGTATGTAAACAAAAGGTTAAATGAAAACACAAAGTGTATTTTGATATTTTTTATATTTGTATCATTTTATCAGATACCAAAGATAAACCAATTTTAAAAAGTTGCTAAGGAAGGGAAAAGGGTTAATTGGCTAGCATTATACTTCAATAGCAGAGCTAACACTCTAACTTGACATGTCACTCCATAGAACATTGGATAATGCTGACGTGAGTCTCGTGTGAGGGCTTTAACACATTATAAGCAGCTTGATCCTTTTGTTTGTCATCATAGCAAACATGTTTTGTCGCACAAAGTAGTATTCATTACGTACTGCGGAACCATTTACAAAGAGGAAATCGACATCTGCAGAGTGAGGGGTCGAAATATAATGGCAAAAATGAAACAAAATGCTGTGGTTACTATATAGGCCATGCAAGTTACCCTTTGTATTCCTTTCTTTCCTTTTCCTCTCTCACACCCACACCTACATACCCACAGTTACGAATAAAAGTATGCAAATATCGCAGCGTGTTTGATTCTCTGACTCTGTGTGAGGTCCCCACAGACTCATCAAGACTTTAGCACCTCCATCAAGTCAGAGCGGAGAGAAAGAGGAGGTCTCAGCTACACCTTACATCACACACCGAAGTGTGTTTGTGTGTGTGTGTGTCTGTGGTCTCACTGAGCTGCTGATGTGGAAGGTTGGTTTGTTAAAAAAGGGAGAAAGAAAAAAGAAAGGCCATGGGTCCAGGGGTGTTAAAATTGACCTATATCACTGTAAAGGACACCTTTAATTACAACAGCAGGGGTTCTGTGAGGGTGTGCCTGGAGATGGAGGAGTTGACGGGACAGGAGAAATTCTGGATAGAACTCAAGAGTAGAACATGCATGAGCTCAGCTCGTCTTTTTGTGATATCTGCTCCCTCACGCCGGCCTCCACTCGCTCTAGGCCCCTGGCCTCTGCTCACTCAAGGCTGTGGTGTGTGATGCTCTTTCATTGAGAAAGAGAAACTACTTTGTTTGACGTCCAAAAGAGGACATGACTAGAAATCATGTTTGTATCACGTTTATAATGGGTTTTATGTTTGTCACTCCGGCCGGACAGGGAATCACAATATTTTAAGGGGCGTAACATTTCCGTCACACGCTTGAGGTATTCGGCCAATCACAACACACTGGATAGCTGGCCAATCAGAGCACACCTCGCTTTTCAGACAGATGAGCATTGTAAAAATCGACGGATTTCAGAAGGCGGGGGCATAGAGGAGAAACAATAATGTACAGTCGTTGCATATATATTAGTTTTCAAAAAGTTTGCTGCTAAACTGCTTTTAGATCTTGGTTTCAGTTGTTTCTGTGATGTACTGAAATATAATTACAAGCACTTCATACGTTTCAAAGGCTTTTATCGACAATTACATGACATTTATGCAAAGAATTAGTATTTGCAGTGTTGGCCCTTTTTTTCAGGACCTCTGCAATTCGACTGGACATGCTCTCAATCAACTTCTGGGCCAAATCCTGACTGTTAGCAACCCATTCTTTCATAATCACTTCTTGGAGTTTGTCAGAATTAGTGGGTTTTTGTTTGTCCACCCGCCTCTTGAGGATTGACCACAAGTTCTCAATGGGATTAAGATCTGGGGAGTTTCCAGGCCATGGACCCAAAATTTCAACACTCTGGTCCCCGAACCACTTAGTTATCACTTTTGCCTTATGGCACGGTGCTCCATCGTGCTGGAAAATGCATTGTTCTTCACTAAACTGTTGTTGGATTGTTGGAAGAAGTTGCTGTTGGAGGGTGTTTTGGTACCATTCTTTATTCATGGCTGTGTTTTTGGGCAGAATTGTGAGTGAGCCCACTCCCTTTTCTTCTCCGGACAAGCCTTTTTCCAGATGCCCCAAACAATCAGAAAGGGGCTTCATCGGAGAATATGACTTTGCCCCAGTTCTCAGCAGTCCATTCACTATACTTTCTGCTGAAGATCAATCTGTCCCTGATGTTTTTTTTGGAGAGAAGTGGCTTTTTTGCTGCCCTTCTTGACACCAGGCCATCTTCCAAAAGTCTTCGCCTCACTGTGCGTGCAGATGCGCTCACACCTGCCTACTGCCATTCCTGAGCAAGCTCTGCACTGGTGGCACTCCGATCCCGCAGCTGAATCCTCTTTAGGAGACGATCCTGGCACTTGCTGGACTTTCTTGGACGCCCTGAAGCCTTCTTTACAAGAATTGGACCTCTTTCCTTGAAGTTCTTGATGATCCTATGAATTGTTGATTTAGGTGCAATCTTAGTAGCCACAATATCCTTGCATGTGAAGCCATTTTTATGCAACGCAATGATGGCTGCACGCGTTTCTTTGCAGGTCACCATGGTTAACAATGGAAGAACAATGATTTCAAGCATCACCCTCCTTTTAACATGTCAAGTCTGCCATTTTAACCCAATCAGCCTGACATAATGATCTTCAGCCTTGTGCTCGTCAACATTCACACCTGAGTTAACAAGACGATTACTGAAATGATCTCAGCAGGTCCTTTAATGACAGCAATGAAATGCAGTGGAAAGGTTTTTTTGGGATTAAGTTAATTTTCATGGCAAAGAAGGACTATGCAATTCATCTGATCACTCTTCATAACATTCTGGAGTATATGCAAATTGCTATTATAAAAACTTAAGCAGCAACTTTTCCAATTTCCAATATTTATGTAATTCTCAAAACTTTTGGCCACGACTGTACAGTATGTGGAAAATAATGTGTATTTTGAACCTTAAACCACATAAACACATTTCATTACACCAAATACACCAAATGATGTTTCTTTTTAGCAGCGTCATATGACCCCTTTATTATATATTTATATCATTATTAAACTCACTTTAGTGCACAAGAACATTTATTTGAAATAGAAAATTTATCTAAAATTTTTGATGTATTTAATACATCCTTGCTGAATAAATCAAATTTTTTTCATAAAATAAAAAAACACTTAAATCAAAACAGATTTACTGCTACTTAAAGAAAGTAGATAAAAAAACAATGGGGAAATGTTTAGAATGGAAGACCAAATGGTCGTTTTAGCACTTGTCTGTCCGCTCATGCACACACAGTGCTGAAGACCTCTGAAGACTAACACTCTTCAATTCAGTGTGTGTGTGTGATGGAGTATGTTCGCTTTCAGTTTTGAATTATTCATTTGGAATCTTGTTGCGATAATCTGCCATAAGACAGCAAACCTGTTAATTAAACAGATTTTATTTGTTTGGTTGTTTCTTTGCATTGATGCAAATATGTTCTCGGTCGTGTCAGAATGCCTGTCTTGTTAGAAGCTCATCCGTTTTCATGCTCTGGTGTCTCCCTTCTTCAAAGTGTACAAATATATGCAAACGAGAACATTTGTCTGAAAAGACACTCTTTAGTTCTTCATTAGCGGAGGGTGAAGCTACAAAGAGCACAAACAATGTGAGGGGAAAAAAATGCGACGGAATGAATCAAAGGGGTGAGAGCTTTGTCAGACAAGCAGAAGCAGATATGATGCCTGCCGCCCCATTTCCTCGGCAGAGCGGCTGAATTAGCATGATAATCATTCTCATCGTTTACAAGGGCGAAATGTTTCAGTTTAATGCCTTGCTTGTGTTACAAGCCATGCACTTAATTAGACGGTAATGACTCCGGCGAGGCGAGTGGAGAGAGGAAGAGAGGGGAAGAAAGGAGTTGAGGGGATGAGGATTGAGAGCCCTTCACATCCTAGAGCCCTGCCACATTCACCCACTCCACCTGTCAGATCGCCACACACACACACACACACACACACACACACACACACTTCATGCTGCGTCCTGTAGCCATGGCGACAGTTTACACAGGTAAACTGAGAGGCACAGTCTAGTGTCATTGTGACCCTAGGTCACTTCCTTTATGCACTGTAGGGTATTGGCATATCAGGATAACACAACTTTTTGCTTTTACATAATGTTATATCCTGTCCTCCTTTCACTCTACCTCTTTTTATCATTCTTTGGTGTTAGTGAAAGAGTGTTTTTTTGTCCATCTGCCTTTCCATCTGTCCGTCCACCATTCTGTCTGTCTATAATATACTTTGTTGTTATATATTATATTATTATTTATGTGTTTTTGTCAAAATATTCTTCATTATTGTATTTGGATTTTGTTTGATTTTTTTTGCAGTGTATGTGCCAACAAATTTAGCAGTGATGCTCATATAGGCATGTTCAATCACTGATACAATAACAGCTTGCATCAGTTCTTTTTTTTTTCTCATCATATTCCCATATCCTCACTAACCCATGTATGTTTTATACAAAAGTAGTAGAACTAATTTATACATATAAATACAATAATATTGTGTGTTTAAGAGGGACACAGTCACTTTAGATCCTTTCGACATCGACATCCTCTTTCCTCCTCCTCCTGCTTGTAATAGGATGTCAGGGATCATGTTCTCCCTTCTTGCTGGTGAAGACAAAGACTGTGTAGTTAGAAGTGACTGAGTACTTTTACCATTAGAGAATGCAGGCTGGAATCCAACATAGGAGCAGGCTTTTGGGCACAGCCTGTCTCACCGCATTAAGCCCAGAGCCTGCCGTCTCGCTGGCTGTCGGATTGGAGCAATACGCAGGTCCATATCTCACCCCATGCCCTGGCTCTGAGCTCTCCGGGCTGGGCCAAGAGGTCTATCCTTCCCTGCTCACAACTCCTGATGACCTATGATAGAGGACGTGAGTTTAGAGCATGTCATTCTGGAAAGATTGCTGTACTGCGTGAGTGTGTCTGCAGAAGTATAAAAGCCTGGTTGGGAGCAGGGCTGTTTCGTCTCCACCGTTGATCCTGCTCATGCTGTTCTTTGAAACGGCTGATAAATGCGGATCTTCAGTCACACTCTAATTACAGCAGCTTAAGTGCTTTAACCACTGTTATCGCAAACTGTTCTATTTTCTGAACCCTGTCAAAATACACACATGCGTACGTGCATGCCAGAGCATTTGTTTGTGCATTTATGCATCACATTTGTGTGTGCACGACTGTTCGTTTACACAGGCCGCGGCTACAAGAATGCCCGGGCGTTCTCACGGGCAAAGGGACTTATCTCCACATGTGTGCGAGCAGAAGTAGGATGTAATGGCACATGATGTTCCGTCGAATGCATTTTTCAGCGCATAATTTAAAAGTTTCCTCCTGTTTGCATCTCCCACCGCTTCTGTCGACTCCCCACCCTCTCTCGCTCCTTCCATCAGAGGTTGTACCTCAGTGACAGCCCCCCGTGCCCTCGGACTGCCTGCAGTCTGCCTATTAGCGGCAGTGACGGCATCCGATTCACCCATAATGCTTAATTTGCGATAAGGATTTAATGTGTGACACCGATAGACACACGTGTCGATAGACTAGTGCCTCATCCTTTCATCTTATTCTCTTCCTGTCTTGGTCTCTTGGATGTAATTGGTTTCTGTCTCGGGTAGCATCGCTAGCTCTGAGTGCAAAGTGAGGCGAAGGCAGACAGTGCACAGTGGTTGGCGATGCCTTGGAGAGTTAGGTGTGTGTGTGGTTTGGGTGACAGGAGAGGTGTGTTTCCAGAGTGGAGGTGATTCTTAATGGGGTGTGGAATGTGTGTTTATCAGCTCCCTGATCGCTGTTTATTGCCCAGTCGTGTGGAACTAATATACTAATTGAGTTTGAGGCTGGGAAAGATGTGGCGGGAGGGTTTGTAAAGGAGACACAAAAACATGTCGTACCCCCGTGTGCATGTTTGTGTGTGGAATGATTGAGTATGCTCACATGTCAAGATTGTGTAAATATGGCCGTGATGGAGTAATTTCCTGTCCTTTTAGTAAACCAAAAAGATGTGATGTAACTAAATCACAGGCATCCGGGAGATTTGATGTTTAGTATATAGCTAGGTGAAGAATTTCTGACCAGTGAGATTTCACTGTGAGCAGAGCTACAGTGTAGTCTGTTACTTCAAATTTTGTTTGCTGTGTGATGACAGCTAAACTGGGTTAGTTCACCTGAAATTGAAAATGTGGTTATCATTTCCTTACCCTCCTGTAATTCCAAACCTATATAACTTACTTTTTTCTGTGGAACACACACAAACACACAAAAATGTCTCTGCTTTTTGTCCATACAGTGAACGTCAGTGGGGTTTAATGCTGTTTTGGACCCTGTTGACTTCCATTATACAGACAAAATATTCTTCAATTTTTTTTCTTTTGTGTTCCATTTTTGATGAACTGTCCCTTTAACATGTCCCTTTAACTGCCTGCAAGAAGTGCCCAACACTACCATTTTCAGTTAAGGGGGGCACAACAGGTGAAATGTGTTGGCTCGCTCTCTGTCTCTTTCTTTCCTCCTTTTCTTCACCTGACATTCCCTCCACCTCTCTCGTGCTCTTGCTTTTGTTGGTGGGAGATTTGACTGGGAATTTTAATAGGGGAGTGAGGCTGGAGTCCTCTTCAATCTCTGGATAAGAACGAAAGAGAACAACCAAGAGGAAAGAGTGTAACTTAAACTCAAGCTTACACCTCTCTCTCCCTCCCTCTACCACTGTCAGTTTTAGTGTAGTCTGCATAAACGGCATGACAAAAACGGTACAGTTGTGCTTGCAATAAAAATAGAGAAAAGGAACATAATTTAAAGTACAATGAGTAGTGCAAACAGAGTAACAAGGTGATTCATTTGAATTCAAAATGAATAAATTAAAATAAATTTTAGAATAGTATAAAATAAAACACAATTGAATGGAATTTTGTTAAATAAATAAAAAATATTTGGTGCAGATTAAATTAAAATTAAATTTATATTGTCACTAAAATAAGAAAATAGATTTTAGAAAAAATATAATTTATTAAACTAGACTAAGATGAATACAAAAAAAAAAAATATATATATATATATATATATATATATATATATATATATATATATATATATATATATATATATATGGCAATAATTATAATATTTATGAACATAAATGTAGAAAGTTGTGCAAGAGAAGTTCTTGTTTTCCATCTCCTCTGGTGTATGGTTGGATCACCCTGCATTGACTGACAACATGCATCTAGAGTGAAGGAGAGGGAGACAGAGAAAAGAGAAGATAAGTCAAGAAGGCTCAGTTGTGTAAGGTTTACAGAGAATGGGGGAGCATGGGTTTTTTAGACAGGCAGACATTTCTGGGCTAGCTTACAGCAGCTGCGGAGCCCCGCTGGTAGATTAAAAGAGGCTCCCGTCCGCAGAGTGAAGTACAGCAGAACCCCCAGCGGATGCAGGTGGGGAGGGGCCCACGCAGCTGTCACCCTCCACATACTTTCTCACCCAACTCCAGGAGCTACGACCCAGCAGCCCGATCATCACAGCGGCACGGACATTAATGGAGAGGAGCTGCAGGCTAGAGAGATGGTCTATCAGCAAATGTTTACTGAGGTTGTGTGTCTAAGTCATCAAAGATTAGAAGAGTTTGAGATGGTAACTCTCATGCTGCAAAACACTCAAAAGATTCATCCTAGCCACCACCTAAGGGTTAGTTTGCCAGAAGTGACAGTAAAGATATATTTTTATTATTATTATTATAAAAAGATTGTTCTATTTAAACTGAAAGATTTTTTTTTCTTTTTTTTTTTTTACTTTTTATCAAAGAATCTTGAAAACAAAAAATATAAAAATTTCCACAAAAATATTAAGCTGCACAGCCATGTTCAACATTAAGAAATATTTCCTGACTCACCAAATCAGCATATTAAAATGATTTCCGAAGGATAAAAAATTTTAATTGTAAAATTTTACTATATTATTGTTTTTTACTGTATTTATAATCAAAAAAATGCAGTGTTGATGAACATAAAAGACTATTTTTTAAAACTTAAATTTATTTAAAATAAATGAAATTTTATTAGAATAAATGAAAATGAATGGAATTCAGATCACAAACCAGATGATAGAGGACTATTCTTAACAAATACTGTACAGTAAACACTATCACATCATGCAGTCCTACCCTGTGTAATTAGCATAAGCGTTACGATCTGGACAGAGAATTCCTTTGAGAAGTCTTTTCAGAAGGTTTTTGTTTCTTTTCTTTTTTTCACTGCTTTTAAGCAGATTTACTCTATTGTTTCTGAGATGGGCCCAGATCCATCTTTAAGGTCACAGAGCACATCTTTAAGGTCACAGAGGAGTGCCGTCAGTGTTTGTTCTATGATAGCAGTAGTTCAGTATTTTGAATTGAAATGCTACACTGTTAACATCAGCTGATAAGCAGGCTTTTTCCCCTCTGTTGAGTGGAAGGGAGTCTGCACAGCTACAGCCAGGTCTGAAGTGAAAACACGCGCTCTGTCTGTCACACACACACACACACACACACACACTCACACACACACACACACACAAATAGTGAGGATTACAGAAGGGAAAAAGAACGATTTGACACTCCTCTCAATGTTCTGACATATTTAGTTGGTTTCCCAGAATTTCGTATTCTCACAAACACACACACGCACAGTCGCAGGAGGCCTCGGGTTTGCTGAGAAGGCTGAAGTCAGTGGGTCTCTGTGGTAAAGCTGGCTGGGGAGGCTTTGTCACGCAGACGCCCTCACCAACAAGCACTGAACAATGACAGTTGTTCATAAAAACACAACAAAACACACACACTCCCTCGCACAAACATGTCCTCACTCCTCTTAGTCCAGTCCACACTGCATTTCAACACCGACAGCTCAACCCACCCTAGGGATATGGGTTTCTTTTGTTTTAGATTTGTGGGTGTTTTTTGTGTCGCTATGTCTTTTTTTTTATAGGTCTGTGCTGGTCTTGTCGCATTTATGTAACTCTTTCGCATCTCTCATCAATACAAAAGTCATTAGTATGTGTGCATTTGTGTATTTTTGTTTGATTTTGTAGGTTTAAAATGGGGCTTTTGTGGGGTCCTGGGTGAGATGGGGTCTGGAGTATCAGGACTAGCTGAACCGGGTTGGATGGACTGATGCCTTGGCCCCGCCCTCCACCAAAAGCTCCAGGCGCACTGCCTGCTGGGAAGGCAAGACCAATCAAACGCCTGACAACACGGACTGTACACAAGCCGTTCTTTTGATTTGTGGAGAAAGACTCGATCCAGCTGGGCTGTGGAGCTCTTGAGGTGGAAGGCGTATGATAGGGCAGGGAAAAAAAGGTTAGTCGGGAGAAGAAGTGTTTGCTAAAGGCAGGTGTTTGGCTTTGATGGATGGTGTGGGCTGCAGGTGCTCCCTGCACCTGTGTTGGATCTCAGGTCTTGTTTCTGCGGACTTGAGGTGCTTCTGTTTCCCATCTAGCCTTGAGTGGCATGCTCACTTGCTAAAAGGCCCCGCAGAGTTTAACATTTTTACTGAGGTGCAGCATAATTAGATCTTACCAGACTAGAAATCTGTTCTTACTAATGGAGACAGACCCAGACAGGAGCACTCTCAAGCCCAGTCAAGGATGGGGGACTTCTGCTCCTCTCTGATAACCATTAATGATTCTCTCTGCTTCTGGACCACTGCTTTCCTGCTATAATATAATCTATCTCTGTCTCTCTTACAACCATGGGAGTGTAAATCTTGCTCCTTGGAGCCATGAGGAGCAGAGTGCTGTGGCTTAGATCTGACATCCAGCCACTGCTTCCCATTTTTCCAGCTTTCCCTCCTCCTCCTCATCTTTTCCTGTTCCTTTCATTCATATGGACGTGAGAAGAGAATGGGCAGACTTAAGAGGATTCTTTTCTCCTGGCTCCTTCTCTCCCCTGCTTCTCCATTCATTTTCGGCCCGGGTTGTCTGCAGGGTTCTGACTTGTGCTGCAAATGAGCATTGTCTTTTACTGATAGGCCTCTGACATGCTCATGGGTCGCTCTCATGGTCCCCTCTTTGCTTTCTCTCTTTCCCTTTTACTCTTCATCTCTCTTTTTTTCTTACTCCATTTCTGTCTTTATCCTTCATCTCTTTCACTTTGCTGCAAAGTGACAAAATTGGAGCCAATAAGAAGGTTTAGTAGGAAAGTAAGAAAGAAAGTAGTATGATGGGATGGCAAAAAGAAACAAGTAACAATAACGTGTCTCGACACAAGTTGCATGTTGCATTTGCAGCTGGTTAAAACAAAATGTTACTTTAAAAGAGTTCATCGGTTATCACTATAAAGCATTACACCAGGTTTGGGCATATTGTTATAACCTTTCCATCTGCATACTTACCTGCTATGTAGTACACTGCATAAAAAATGGTGTAGAATTTACTTTAAAACAATTATCAGATTTCTGTAGAATCCATTGATATGTTTAAAAATAATACAGTCGTGGCCAAAAGTTTTGAGAATTACATAAATATTGGAAATTGGAAAAGTTGCTGCTTACGTTTTTATAATAGCAATTTGCAGAGGTGGAAAGAGCACAAAAATATTCTAATCAAGTAAAAGTACCATTACATTAATGACATTTTACTTAAGTACAAGTAAAAGTACCAGTCTAAAAATCTACTCAAGTAAAAGTAAAAAGTAGCTCATTTAAAATTTACAAGTAAAAATTACTTTTTTTTTTTTTACATTTTAACAGTGGGAGGGAGTCAAAATGGGACAGGCCAAGGGTTTCAAACTCAGTTCCTGGAGGGCCACAGTCCTGCACAGTTTAGATATAACCCTAATTAAACACACCTGATCCAGCTAATCTAATCATTTAGGTTTATTTGAAAACTACATGATATGTGTGCTGGAGCAGGGTTAGAACTAAACTCTGCAGGGCTATGGCCCTCCAGGAACTGAGTTTGACACCCCTGGGATAGGTCTAGTAATCTCAAACTAGTTGTTTTTAATTAAAGGAATCAGTTATTTAGAATAATAAAACATTTGGGCTGTTACCAGGCAAATCAGTATCAACAAACTCATCTTTTAATGCAGAGGAAATGCAGAAGATTCATTGGAAGTGGCATTTAGATGTATTGCACTGTTTAGTGCAGGACAAGAATGCATTTAACCTGCAGTTACAAATGCATGAATAATGTTTTGATATACAAGACATAAAATGTTGAATACTCATTTGAAATGATAAGAAATTAATTATTTAAAAAAATCAAAAGATACTTTAAATGTGAAATTAAAATGGCCAGTATGTGTCAGCAAGTCACTGTTAATAAGTGAGTCATTGCGATTGAACCGAATCATTTAAACAGTTGATTCATTCAGGAACGAAACACTGTCACGTTGCTCAGAAATGCAAAACTGTGCTTTGGTGGCTGTGTTTGGAATTATTTTCTGTTGTAGAAATAGAGCTAAAAAAGGCAATATGGTGTCTAAAACGCAAGTCTCTTAATTAACTTGTTTACTGAACTGTTATAAATATGTATGTATATATTCATGATGATTTTTGGAGGAAAAGATGGCATTCTTTGTGTGATTTTGATTTAATATATGAAATTATATAAATATGTTAATTTTCTGCCCCTATATCTTCAATTTTGTGATCATTCTAAATGGATTTTAGGAGACTGAATCACACAGTGAAAGAACGCACTATAAATGCGCGCGCACATCATTAAAACAAAAATAGCACACTCCTCACCACTGTCTTTTTGGCTAATTTGTGCAAAACCTCTTGCTAAAATGTCAAAGCTTCATTTTAACCACCAATGCAACGATGCAATTATTTAGCTTACCTCTACATTCTTGCGAAGGGTTGATGTCTTTTCGAGATTTTATAAGCTGCTAGTTTGGTCTTCCTAGGCAAGTACAGCTTACACTGCATAATAGAGCATACATATGGCCCGGGGTTCACTTCATTTCCTTCGAGTTCTACTTCAGAATGTGACGGGGTTTCGTTTTCAGCGGTGTCTGCACCACTAACGCCTGTTTTGTCCGTCTGCATCTTTCTTGTGTTTTTAGCGCCAGTTTGCCCTCCTGCCCTTTATTTACTGCCGTAGGTTCCAGGGAGCGATTTTTTTTTTATTTTTTTTTATTTTTACTCAGTAATTAATGTGTTTTAAAATGTAGCGAAGTACAATACTTCAAACAAAATATACTTAAGTAAAAGTAAAATTACAGATTTAAAAAATTACTTTAAAAAGTGTTAGTACACAAAAAAGCTACTCAATTACAGTAACGCGAGTAAATGTAATTCGTTACTTTCCACCTCTGGCAATTTGCATATACTCCAGAATGTTATGAAGAGTGATCAGATGAATTGCATAGTCCTTCTTTGCCATGAAAATTAACTTAATCCCAAAAAAACCTTTCCATTGCATTTCATTGCTGTCATTAAAGGACCTGCTGAGATCATTTCAGTAATCGTCTTGTTAACTCAGGTGAGACTGTTGACGAGAACAAGGCTGGAGATCATTATGTCAGGCTGATTGGGTTAAAATGGCAGACTTGACATGTTAAAATGAGGGTGATGCTTGAAATCATTGTTCTTCCATTGTTTACCATGGTGACCTGCAAAGAAACACGTGCAGCCATCATTGCGTTGCATTAAAATGACTTCACAGGCAAGGATATTGTGGCTACTAAGATTGCACCTAAATCAACAATTCATAGGATCATCAAGAACTTCAAGGAAAGAGGTTCAATTCTTGTAAAGAAGGCTTCAGGGCGTCCAAGAAAGTCCAGCAAGCGCCAGGATCGTCTCCTAAAGAGGATTCAGCTGCGGGATCGGAGTGCCACCAGTGCAGAGCTTGCTCAGGAATGGCAGCAGGCAGGTGTGAGCGCATCTGCACGCACAGTGAGGCGAAGACTTTTGGAAGATGGCCTGGTGTCAAGAAGGGCAGCAAAGAAGCCACTTCTCTCAAAAAAAAAAAAACATCAGGGACAGATTGATCTTCTGCAGAAAGTATAGTGAATGGACTGCTGAGGACTGGGGCAAAGTCATATTCTCCGATGAAGCCCCTTTCTGATTGTTTGGGGCATCTGGAAAAAGGCTTGTCCGGAGAAGAAAAGGTGAGCGCTACCATCAGTCCTGTGTCATGCCAACAGTAAAGCATCCTGACACCATTCATGTGTGGGGTTGCTTCTCATCCAAGGGAGTGGGCTCACTCACAATTCTGCCCAAAATCACAGCCATGAATAAAGAATGGTACCAAAACCCCCTCCAACAGCAACTTCTTCCAACAATCCAACAACAGTTTGGTGAAGAACAATGCATTTTCAGCACGATGGAGCACCGTGCCATAAGGCAAAAGTGATAACTAAGTGGCTCGGGGACCAGAGTGTTGAAATTTTGACATTGGCCTGGAAACTCCCCAGATCTTAATCCCATTGAGAACTTTTGGTCAATCCTCAAGACAAAAACCCACTAATTCTGACAAACTCCAAGAAGTGATTATGAAAGAATGGGTTGCTATCAGTCAGGATTTGGCCCAGAAGTTGATTGAGAGCATGCCCAGTCGAATTGCAGAGGTCCTGAAAAAGAAGGGCCAACACCGCAAATACTGACTCTTTGCATAAATGTCATGTAATTGTCGATAAAAGCCTTTGAAACGTATGAAGTGCTTGTAATTATATTTCAGTACATCACAGAAACAACTGGAACAAAGATCTAAAAGCAGTTTAGCAGCAAACTTTTTGAAAACTAATATTTATATAATTCTCAAAACTTTTGGCCACGACTGTACATCAACTCATTGCATGTGTAGACATTGTCTGTAAGTGGCTTTTCATTTTCTCAGTTAGAGAGAAACTTTTGACGTGATTTCATATGTATGCACGTGGTGTGTAAGCATGTGCGGATTGAGAAATGCTCATCAGCATGCAGCTGGATGTGTGTTGTGTATCAGAGACTGGAGGGATTAGAGAGACTTTACTTTCACCAACCCCTGGAGAGCGAGCTGAGAGCACACACTTACACCAGCATCCAGGAGCGAGATTAGAGCTTCACATCACACACACACACACACACACACACACACATTAATACAATTAATTTAGCCTTAGTCCGTACACTGTAACACAAAACACATAAAAGTTTTAATACATGTAATCTTTATAGTCAGGTAGATTTCAGTTTCGTAGATTTTTACACACGTATGTGTACTTAGCTATTTAAATAGGGATATACCATAGATTTCTAATTTGCCATAACTAATTAATAATACAGTAGTGTTTTTTATATTTAGCTCACTTTTATTTTCGTGTGTGTGTGTGGGGGGGTATTTTTAATTTATAATTATAAATAATAATTTATGAATCCCCAAAATAGATTTATGTTGCTTTCATTTTTATAAATTTGTGTATATATATATATATATATATATATGTGTGTGTGTATGTGTGTGTGTGTGTGTGTGTGTGTACTTTAATATTAAATAATTATTTACTTAATTTATGGATAATTTTTTCCAAATAAGTATGTCCCCAAAGGATGTTTTGTCAGATTTAGTTCACTTTTGAAGAGAATTGTGTCCCAAAACTTTATCAAAGTACTTGCACACACGTATTGCCTGAAGCTGTAATATTTGCAGCTCTTTCATAAACACACACTCATAAAATCATTCAAAAGCACAAATAATGAACATTCCTTCTCAGGCTCAAAACAATGTGAACAGACCCCCAGATTGCTGCTAGTCCCCCGCAATCACAAAAGGATAAACAGGCATCAAAACCTAAACCCCACTCCAACACACACATGCACGTTCACACACACATGCGACAATGATCATGTGTCTCTGCACCCCCACCCTGAGCCTGGTCCCAGATGCCCCAGTGATTGGCCCAGCTCTGCACAGCAGACTGTGGTATTATCAGGGAGGGGGAAGAGGTGCCAAGGGAGAAAAAGAGAGAGGGAGAGAGAAGGAGAAAGTCAGAGTGGGGGCAGATGGAGAGAGGAGAGCAAAGAATGCACCCTTCACTGTGGGGAGCACCAGCCTGCCCCAGACCCCCAGAGGGTTCCCCTCTTTCTCTACCTCTCTCCCGCTCACTTTGTGGTGTTTGGACAGCTGTGAGTGGAGATCAGGTTACGGGTGGCGCTGGCACTTCCTCTGTGCTGGCAGGCTTGTGTGTGTGTGTGTGAGAACGTCTGGATGCCATTACCACCATTACACTGCTTGAAGCTCAGTTACGCCACTCTTGACTCAGTATACATAGTTTCCTGCAACATAGCATGCAAAATGAATGTCTGATGACTCAGAATCCTCAATATTCATGAAGAAGTAGACCGTCGATATCTGAATCACCTTCTGCATCTGATAAGATGCTGATGTGTGCAGCCAGTGGACACTTTTGTATCCCATAAAAGCTAAATAGACATCAAATTTGGAAAGTGAATTGATTCTTTTAAAGTAAATGTTTTATAGGTACCAAACAAGTGTACTTATAAAAATGCTACAGTTATTTTAACATTTGTTCTTAGTACTGTAAGTAATAGGCCAGCATCTAATATGGCAGATGTACTGCAAGTAGGATGTCTGGGAATGTATCTACTTCATGAGTGATAAGAAAGGTACATCCTTCATTAAATTCAGTACATAGTACATTTAGTCTTTGCACTCTAACTTAAACTTGAATGTCTGTGCTAGTGTTGCTTTTCAGATAGCAAGGAATAAACATGTCAACAGTTTTACTAACTTTCTCAGCAACCATATGCAACAATTTTGACCATACAAAATGTACTTCAGTTGCATTATGAACAACAAACTAGAAGCATTTGCATTGACATAGTATGTAGTATATGTTGAGGGCCTCACAGTGCACTAAAATGGCACACTTTATAGCTTTCCTCTACAGTAACTCTATATATCAGGATCTGATATATAATATATTTTATATATATTATATTCTTCTAGTCATCTTGACATAGCAGATAATAAAAGTTGTCTGCTGTTTCTAAATTCCCCAAGTCCTTCTGCCTTGCTTCTTTCTCTGGACACTGAGTCTCTCTCTACAAGACTTTATGACTTTTGTATTTATGCTGTTCTTCATTTTCTGTATATGTGTGTTTGTTTGTGTGTGTGTTGTCTCTCTGCCTGTGAGCCATACCTGCTAATGAGGTCCATATTCAGATTAGCTCTCCAGCCAGGCTCTGAGGCTAGACACTCTAGAGTCTTGTCTCCTCTCTCTCTCTCTCTCTCTCGCTCGCGCGCACTCTCTCGCTCACTCGCTCACTCTTCCCCTCCCCTCACTGGTTTATTAATTCATTCCCTCCTGTAATGGGCTGCAGCTGGGGAGAGGCAAATCGTTGCTCAAATGCTGATGGAACCTTCAGCTGCTGTCTAATCGCCCTGTTTGTGTGCCACACTCATAAAAGGTGGGGAGTCAATGTGGGGAAGAATGTTTGTGTCATTTAGAGGTGACTACCACTGGAAATGGATCGTATTAAGGTATGAGTGCATCACTGACACAAGGCGCGCATTCAAAAGTAAGACAGTGAGAAAGAAATTTGTTATTGCCCTGCTAATATTTTTACTAAACCACCCAAAAAAAAGTTTTATCAAATAAAAAAAAATTCTATGAAATTATAATTATATATATATATATATATATATATATATATATATATATATATATATATATATATATATATATCTGGCCCAAATCTTGTATTGATGATGGAGTCGGACCGCTGCGCAAAGTCTTCTCCAGCACATCCCAAAGATTCTCATTGGGGTTAAGGTCTGACACTGGACTCTGTGGTGGTCAATCCATGTGTGAAAATGATGTCTCATTCTCCCGGAACCACTCTTTCACAAATTGAGCCCGATGAATCCTGGCATTGTCCTCTTGGAATATGCCTGTGCCATCAGGGAAGAAAAAATCCATTGATGGAATAATCTGGTAATTCAATACATTCAGGTAGTCAGCTGACCTCATTCTTTGGGCACATAACAATCATCCATGCAGTAATTGTTCAATGGGAGGCTCTTACCTATTTGCCTAGTTAAATCCAGGTGGTGACTTTTTTTTTTGGACGGGCAGTGTGTGTGTGTGTGTGTGTGTGTGTGTGTGTGTGTGTGTGTGTCTATGAAATGAAGATGGACACAGTTTTTGATTTATCCAGAGTTATTATGTCAAAAGATCTCTGGGATAAAGTTGTGGACAGGCACAGCTCAGGAGATGGATAAAAAATTTTTTCAAAGGATTTATCAATGCCTAGAAGAACACTATTAGTAACACTATTATAACTCTATTATTAAGAAGCGGAAGGTATTTGGTCACAGACCCTCTCTGGATCAGGACGTTGCTCCAAACTGGATGGAAGAGTCAGAAGGAAACTGGTCAGAGAGGCTGCAAAGAGGCCCACAGCATCTCTGAAGCAGTTGCAGGAATTTATGACAAACAGTGGTTGTTGTGTGCATGTGACAACAATATCACAAATTCTCCACAAATGTGGCTTGAAAAAAGTCACTCCTCAAGAAAGGCCACATGCAGTCATGACTGAGCATTGCTAAAAAAATGAACCCTGAAGATTCTGAGCAGATGTGACTAAAATTGTATTATTTGGCATCAACACCAAACGATATGTCTGTCAGAAATCCAATACAGCTCACTATCCAAATAACAGCATTCATACAGTAAAGCATGGAGGTGGTAATGTCATGTTATTGGGTGTTTCTCTGCAGCAGGGACTGGAGCACTTGTTGGGATAGAAGCGTAAAACTGCATAAAAATGGAAAACGATGGCATACCATTTTATCTAAATCACTCTATTTATATCACAAATTGGTCTCTGTTATAACACACATTTGGTAATGGATTTAAATTCTCTGCTTTACATATGAGCAAACAAATATGTACTGCCTAGAACACTTTTTTTCTTATTAACTTTTTTTATCTTAGTAGACAGATTGTTGTTGCAAACATTGGAGACTTATAAAGACAAAAAATGATGGCATACATTGGTTTTTAAAAAAAAAATTCTAAATCACTTAATATCATGAATACATTTCTCAATTTACAACACACATTTATTGGCTTATTTAAAGAACTGTCAGAAATCACAACAACCTTGTGACAGTGGAGCACTCGTCCTGTAAGGCAGAGTGTTTGTCTGACACATGTCTGTTCACATGATAACTGCCAATGCAAAGGCGAATCTTCTCCTGTCCAATCAGAGCAGAGACAGTGTCAGATTTTATTCACAGAGCCGTAGGGAAGAGCACGCAGTACATGCGCCGAATGCTTATAAAACACTGCAACAGCCGAGCAGACTAACTTAAAAAAATGACCTGACCCAGGCACCGGCAACAGTTGCTAAACTCAGCTCAACAGTCTCAACTCAGCTCATTATCCAACACAAACTGGCCAAAACAGACTTGGCGCACACAGTATGCTCCACTCATGCACATACACAATAGAAACAGAAATGCATTTGCTACGACAGACACAACAGTGTGAGGCGGGCGGACGGGCAGGCCCCCGGGAAGCAGCAGCATTGCTGTTTGATGTTGGGAGCTGATTAATGAGATGTGAGGAGTGAGTGTTTGACGGCTACTCTCTGGGCGCCTGTTTGAGGGGCCCACTGCGTTCGTGTGTGTGTGTCTGTGTGTGTGAGAGAGAGGAAAGAGAGGGCGAGAGAGAGAGTAGGGGGGTGGTAGACCCCTGCTGGTTACCCTTGAACACTCTGCGGAGGTGTTGAGGCGGCCCTAGCTCCAGCCGCTCATGAGGGTGCTGTCGCAATTAAACCAGCACAGCAGAGCTGCTGTCGAAAAGAGAGGCCTCTCTTCACTACACGCCACCTCACCAGAGAGAGAGAGAGAGGTGAGGAGCGGGTGAGGATGAGACAGGAAATCGTGAGGCACGAGAGGTAAACGATAAGAATTAGTTAAGGAAGGAGAAATCAAAAACATGAGCAGGAAAGGTGACTTGAGAATCCGCTGACAGGCAGTTTTTAGAGCATTAAAGGAATGAATGGATGTGGATGAGGATGATAGGATAGAAACCAAAGGCAGTTGGTAAGGTCTTAAAGGGATAGTTCCCCTGAAAATATAATGAAAACTTGTGTGGAAAACAAAAGGTGCATTTTTGAGGAATATTCTTTCCACTCTTTTCCACATAATAAAATTAAATGAGGAATGGGACTGTTAGACTTGTTGAATAACTTTAAAATATCTAAAAGTAAGACATAAGACTCATGTAATAGCTCTAATGCTGATATTTTTGACATTCTTCATAGTCCTGTCAAGTCTGATTCATGAACGATTCATTCTTTTGAGTGAAATTCAAATAATTTTTTCATGAAACTGACTGATTTGAATCTCAAGTTTAATATCACAATATGGCTTCATAGAACTTGACATAGTGTTACCGTTACTGGTTGCACTTTATTTTACAGTACGTGTACATGTACTTATAGTGTACTTACAGTGTATTTATCTAAGAAAGTTCTGGTAATACAAGGTAACTACATGGGGTAGGGTTAGGTTTAGGGGTAGGTTCAGGGTTAGTACCTAGTTATTACATAGTTATTGTAATTACTATAATAAGTACATAGTATGTACATGAGGAACAGGACTGTAAAATAAAGTGCTACTGAAAGCTACTTAAGATATTTTTATGATGTTTGTACCTCCTTTGTTCTTACACATCATGAAGGCAGATAAATTGAGTGGACTATTCATTTAACAGACTAACTTCAAAAGCACCATACCATCATTTATAATGACCTAAAACAAAAATCAAATATGCTTTGGTTTAGAGCAGGGGTCTTCAACCATTTTTTAAACCTGGTGCACCTTAATAGTGCAATATTAATATATTCACATAATCTATATATTTATACATTTAACTTTCTGTAATTAATATTTAATGAAGGAGAAACATTGAAGTTATCTTAATATTTTTGTTTATTGTGTATTTTTTTTCTCTTTTTTCACAAAAACTATTTGGAGATCAAACAATAATTGCAGACCCCCTGCAATTCCACCATGGCGCACCTAGGGGGCCACAGACCTGCCATTGAAGACCATTGCTTTAGTTGTATAGATGAATATTTAATGATTACAACACTTATTTTTCAGTAGAGACAGAAGCATATATTGAAAAAATTCTAGGTAGAATCAATGTTATTCAAAACCAGAAAGCTACATATTCAAATAGCGGTGCAGAGGTCAGAAGGAGGTTGGCGAGAAGAGCGAGATGTGGGTGCGTGGAGAGTTTACTCTCTTTACGGAGTTCTTAACCTTCTGACGTAGCACCGGTCGGACTCGCTTTGGGAGCGGCTCTTTAATTAGCTTCTGATGAGGACCTTGAGGAAAAGAGGCAGGTGATTGGACTTCTTATCCAGATAATTACCTCAATTAAGTCATTAAGACCCTGGGCATAGCCAAGCCCAGAACTGCCTCCCCTGTGCCACAGCATGCATTCATCCCTGATCTCACTCTCACTCAACTGCTGCGGTGTGTGTGTGCTCATGTTTTTGTCTCAACTGATTGTATTTCTTTAGGCTACTGCACATTTGTGACCGTCGTGCCTTTTTATTTTGTCATCTTATAATGGCAACGATTCTATCGCACACACAAAGTCTGTCTCATACTTTTACATGAGCGCTTGCTCACAGAGGTAGGTTAATTACCCATAGCATCTGGATGGCCGTATGTGTGTGAGCCTTCGGCGCCAGTGTGGGTCTCAATGGCTCTGAAAGTGCCCCGGTGCATCATGGGGGATTAAGCATGTGCAGCCGTGGGAGGTTTGAGGGAGACAGCAGTTTGTGAGACTTTAACACTCATTTTCCCTCTTTAGTTATAGAATTAGGTCACAAATAAGCTGATTTTGTGTGTTCGGTTCAGAAGTGAGACTGGCCACCATACGTGGACAGGACAATTCCCTGCTGGAGAGAAAGAGCGAATGAGAGGGATAGAGTGAGAACAGATAGTCTGGAGCAGGGGGCTGTGTTCCCCCTTTACTTTTGTTTTGCTGCTGTATGTGTCCAGGTGTGTTTTCGCCTGCAGAGCTCGGCGGGCCACATCTGGATCAGGCCAGTGGCTGTACACTCAGATGAGCTCCGGTTCTAGACTCGCCCTCCCTCCCTTTTTTGTTTTATTTGTTTTTTTATGCTTTTTGTTAGAGCAGAGTGTAGAGAAAGGGGGCATCAGCTGCCTGTCAGGTGTTTGCATAGATGTAAACAGATGTTATTTTGAAGAGTGTGTGAGAGAGAGGGAGGGCAGAAGAACAAACAACAATACCACTCGTATCAGGAGTTCAAACCCAAGATGTAACGATTAAGGAGCCATCTCTGGAATGAGGAAACGCGGCATACGGATGAGGTGCACACACACTTGGCCCTGCATTGTCTACTCCATCTGGCCTGTGTGCGCATGAGCATCTGTGCGTGTGTGTGCGCACTGTTTGATTGTATGTGTATCTTGCATGTGTTCGACAAATTTGTTGTGCACCTCCAGTGAAATTAGACCAAACGCTGATCCTCAGCTTTGTGTCATTCTGAGGCTGCAAATTTCGTTACCGTGTTTGGAGGGAGAAATGACCACTTTCTGACTATAAGATTTATATATATATATATATATATATATATATATATATATATATATATATATATATATATATATATGTATGTATATATATATATATATATATATATATATATCTGATTCATAAAGATAAAATGCATAGATGCATTATTTTTTATAAAAATTGTTTTCAGACGCTTACCAAACATTCATCCAGATATGTTTGTAAAGGTCCAGGACCTTAAAAAGTTGAATAGAATGAAGTCAGTAAACATGGTGTAAAAACTGCGAGGGAAAAGTGAAAGAAATGAGGGGGGGGGGGAAATGTGGAGAATGCAACCCCTCCTGTGCTGTCATTCTCATTTCACTCCTGTGAGCGTGGATGTGACATGTTGAATAAGGGCCCTTGGGCTGCTGGGAGCTTTGATTTGACCGAGGACTCTTTAGGTGGGACAGATGAGTTCTCCCAGGGGAACAAGCACCCCCTTCCTCCACTCAGTGGGGGAGTGAACGATGGTTTAAAAAGAAAAAAAATTAAGTCAGGATGAAAAAACATCCTCTAAACAAAAGCACTGACATACTTCCTTTGTTCTGGATGTGTGCGCATTAATATTGATTTTTATTCGACTGGAGTCTTTGAACATCCAGTTTGGTGTCACCCCTTAGGGGAACATGCCCTGTGCTCACCCGATTAATGCTTTGTCATCTGTAATAACTCATGTCTTCGACACCCTGATATTAATATTAGTTTTTTAAAATTGGTGTTTCTTTGTGTTTGCTTGTTTTTTTTTTGTTTTTTTTTGGTGGTTCTTTCTGCTCATCTTCAAACAGGCTGTCTGTGACAGAAAGGGAGCATGAGGGAGTTGCATGGACTGGGATATAAGGAGTCAGAAAGAAAGGGAAAGAAATCGAGGATATAAAAGTGACAAAATAACTGTTTGGAAGGGATTAGTTTTCCCTGAGGAGATCAGGTGAATTTGTGGTTTATTTTAAATCCTGATTTGAACACATCTGTGGAAAATTAGACAACCTCTGTAAGAATTACAAAGCAAGTTGATTACTGATTTTCAACCAACTCAGGGGACTGAAGAAATCTAATCCCATTTGGATAGAAACGTCTGAGGTATATTATTTTTTTTAACACCTCCTGATTTATTTTGACCTTTGTCGGATGCTATAACTAAAGCTAAATTTCTTGTTTTTCTGCCCGGTGCACCTTCATTATGAATGTAGATCTTTTTGCCAAAACCTTTCTGGGAACAGTTGGTGGTTCAAGTACTGCTGGCATCCCATCTGATTTAAAAAGAGAATTAAATCGTTACAGAGGGTCTGGACTGTTCAGAACAGGCATCTTTATTAGCAGCGTCAGGTATGATCCTCATCTTAATTAATTTCTTACTCTAGTTTTTTAATGCACACATCCAGAGCATATGACCTTCCATAACAGCCATAGCCAGAAAATACATGCTGCCATCTGTCTAAATAAGTGCCTAAAAATCACAGATATCCTTTGTAAATAATTGTAAATCAAATTGCATTTGTAAAACAAATTATTTAAAGATAGTGTGAGTTTTTGTATGGAATTTTTTTTTTGTTATCACTTTACAAACAATTCCTTCACATTCTTATACTTTTTAAAGCTTGAACGTGATGCTGAGTGACTCGGATTCTCTACAACAGCAGGAAATGAGAGATTTTGTTTTCTGCGTCTGTAAGTGCGTCAGCATTATCCGTATCCGAGATGGCTGTTTTAAAAGCCCAGTTGCTATCTGAATGCACAAACAAATCTCATAACACATGTATATTTAATCCTGGCCTTCGAATAATTAATACAGCATTATTTATTGATTTGTTTGTATTTGAGTATGTGATCTTAGCATCACAGAAGACATGGGCTTGGGTAACTATGGTAACTCACAGGTGCACTATGGCCTGTCCAGTCTCTGTGGGTGGGGTGGGGGCTAAAGCATGCTGGGAGATTTAGAGTCAGAGGAGCTGGGCAAGGCATGCTGGGAGATGAAGGCTCAGAGGAAGTGTCATGCAGAGAAAAGATGCATGCATTGAACAAGTTGCAGTCCTGAGGGAAGATGGGCCTTCTTTCAAACTGCTCAGTCATTCCCTATTCCCTAATCTGCTGAAAGAAACCTTTCCATTAAGTTACATCAAAGGCAGCACCCTGCACAGGGGACAGAACAGTCACATGAGACACAAACATGGTTCCTGCACATGATTCGAAGAAGCTTAGCAATGAACAAAGTTGTATGTGTATAATTTTTTCGATGTTAAAATACTTACTTAATACTTACCCAGTTTAATAAGTGACTAAACCATTTGAAGACTGACATTCCAAAGAGTGTAAACAAAGTCTTTCTGGAAGTTGTCTGTTAAACCTGTTAGCTTTCCACTCTACCGCCCATGGTACACTGCATGTTTTTGGGGGTTAACTCATGACCTACAACAATTCAAACAAATATTCTAAACATGTCACACATCTTTGGAAAGCTGAGATTTCTTGTGATTCTAATGATTTTAAGATGCCATCAACACAGCAGGTACAATCAGTGTCTTTGTCAGCCAACAAGGCTTCATGCTGTGATCCCATAGTGTTTTCCACCTAATAGCTCCCAGCTATAGTCATCTGCAGGTATCTGTTTACAAAACTAATATAGCCTGAATTTTTTTTTCTGTGTTCAAAGTTATGTTACTCAAAACCAGTAAGATTTACAGTGCAGTAATTTTGAGGTTTGCTCTGTTAAGGAAATCTTAAATTAATAATTTAAAACACTCTACACTTTTAGAATGTTTAAATGCCAGCTGAATGGACAGACAGACAGACAGACAGACTGCTTGCTTGCTTGATTGATTGTTTGATTGATTGACCTGTGCTGAAAGTCTTTGAACTACAATTCAGTAAATTCCTCTTCTTGTCATTCCAGTTCAAATTCCAATTCAGCCTTCTGTGGTGTGGGGTTAATTCTAGTCAAATTCACAGACAATTCTTATAAATTATAAATATAAATGTAATTCAGTGCATCTTTATGAGTTCATTTGTGTCAGGCAGCGAAGAGTGGGTGGCAGGAGTGTTTTGCAAAACCTGTTTAGAAACTCCTGTTTTGGCAATTCCACTGGTGTCGCTAGTGGCATAGAAACAACGCTGTTCACTTTTAATTAAAAGGTCTTGCAAAAAAGACTTGTTTTTGCACCTTTGTAGGAGAGCGGATCGAGCGGATGTGACTAATCTAATCCCTTAATTACATTTATCACACTCTTACCAGCTCTGATAACCTGGATTTCTGCACTTCTCCATCACCGTCCTCCATTCTTATCCTTTGTCGCTGCGCTCTAATGTTTCCCTCTCTCCCCCACAGATACGTGCAGATATGTAGGGAACCGCAGCTCTTCTCTTGTCAATGAACTCCCCTAACAGTCTCAGCTCTCTGATCATCGGTGCTGATGATGTGTCTCAGATCAGTTTGTAAACATCCACATAAAACAGCCACTGAAGATATTTGATATGACAGAATTTACAGAGGAAGAGTCTATAGACGCACCAACTGAGAACAGCGAGAGGAAAGATTGTGATGAAAGGGGGAGGAGGGGGCATCCATGGGAGTTTTGGCATTCATACACATGACCTACAAATGATGTAGTATCTTCATTAAATGTGTGATTTTTGTCTATGTGCAAGCATATTTAGGTTGATATTAAGTGTGTGTGTTAGTTTAATATGGTATGTTCACGGTGTCTGTGTTCCCTAGAGGCCCCAGCAGGATGGCAGTGTGTGTGTGTGTGTGTGTTTTGGCCCTGGGTGAGTGTCCAAAGGCAGGGCACAGTCAGACGCAGGGCAGGGGGCGGGGACGGTCCAGACGCAGCAAGGTCACTCCGACTGCTCACAATCATCCACATAGAGCCGGCTTACTGCCAGGACCCCTCTCTCTTTCTCTCTCTCTTCCCTTCAGTCTGTTTCCTTTTTCTAAGTTCTTTCAAAATATCCATTTTATTTCCACCTCCATTGTCGTTGTTTTTTTTTCTTCATGCGAGCGAATTTATCCTTTCCATCTCTTTTCATTTGTATAACTCCCTCCTCTCTATCCTCTCTATCATTTCTTCTTTCTCTCTCACTCTGTCTTTCTCTGGAGGTACAGATGGACACATTTGCAGGTTAACTTGAACAGCTGGAGATGCATTATTAGCATCCTGCTGCTTCTTCATATTTGCTCAGAATTTTTCCCCCTTCTTTAGTGAGCAGATAATTCACAACCAGCAAACCAAAGACGTAGACGTGTCCTAATACAGAAGAAGAAAAAAAAACACAGGAGAGAGATGAAAGCTAAGGGGATGTGGAAGGTAGGCGTAGGTCACCTGTTTCGGAAGTATAGGATATGGTACAAATGTCCATGTAATAGAGGTATTTTTTTGGTGATTTTTTTTTCTATACAGCTAATGTGGATTTGGAGTCAATGGGTTGAACGAAAGGGGGAGGACAGAAATTAAGTCCCAGGAATCCACTGTGTCCCAAAGGGGCCAAACTGACAATGAGCAATTGTGGTGAAATGGTTCATGGATATTGCTTTTGAGCTGCATTTAGGAGATCTTGCGTGGATAAAAAGCCCCCGGTGCACCCAGGGGTGTGGATTAAACTCACACGTGCATACATATATAAATGTACATAAACACAGATGAACACATGCATATGTGCACAAACAGCATAAATGCTTACTGTTTCCAGAGCCATATTGTTCCTTTTTTGAGGATTGTTGTGTATACTTTGCTGAATGTGACCATTGTGTGTTTGTTATAGTAAAGGCAGCTGTGTCCTCTGGCAGCCATTGTGTTGGAAAGCAACCCGTCATGTCTTCGGAAAGTCATGTGGCAGATTGCAGCATTAGAGAGAGACAGACAATGTGTGTGCAGCCGACTAACAGCATAGCCAACTCCAAATTCACTGCACCAGGCCTCAAATTCAATAAGACCCCACAAAGACCAGGTCCGGCCAACAGTACTGGCCAGCACATACTCCGCTGACCACTCACCAGAGCCATAATTACCCTCTATACTGCAATTAGCAATCTGGGGCTGTGTAAGTGCGGGCGCACTCACGCATGTGTCCACTTCCAATAAAAGTTTGCATTTGGCAAAGGAGTTACAGGTCACTTCGAAATTTAGATCTGTCTTCTACGTGTTGCTTCATCTTTCTCGCCTTTAACAAGGCCCCAGCCAAGTCACCTGGCTGTTCTGAGGAGTTTATTATATGGGTAATAATTCTTCATTGAGCGTATTATTCATGCCTTTGCGTTGCCATGGTGACTCATGCATTCGCCTCAACACCACACATCCCTCTCTTTCCATGAACTGTACAGTCGTGGCCAAAAGTTTTGAGAATTACATAAATATTGGAAATTGGAAAAGTTGCTGCTTAAGTTTTTATAATAGCAATTTGCATATACTCCAGAATGTTATGAAGAGTGATCAGATGAATTGCATAGTCCTTCTTTGCCATGAAAATTAACTTAATTCCAAAAAAACCTTTCCACTGCATTTCATTGCTGTCATTAAAGGACCTGCTAAGATCATTTCAGTAATCGTCTTGTTAACTCAGGTGAGAATGTTGATGAGCACAAGGCTGGAGATCATTATGTCAGGCTGATTGTGTTAGAATGGCAGATTTGACATGTTAAAAGGAGGGTGATGCTTGAAATCATTGTTCTTCCATTGTTAACCATGGTGACCTGCAAAGAAACGGGTGCAGCCATCATTGCATTGCATAAAAATGGCTTCACAGGCAAGGATATTGTGGCTACTAAGATTGCACCTAAATCAACAATTTATAGGATCATCAAGAACTTCAAGGAAAGAGGTTCAATTCTTGTAAAGAAGGCTTCAGGGCGTCCAAGAAAGTCCAGCAAGCGCCAGGATGGTCTCCTAAAGAGGATTCAGCTGCGGGATCAGAGTGCCACCAGTGCAGAGCTTGCTCAGGAATGGCAGCAGGCAGGTGTGAGCGCATCTGCACGCACAGTGAGGCGAAGACTTTTGGAAGATGGCCTGGTGTCAAGAAGGGCAGCAAAGAAGCCACTTCTCTCCAAAAAAAACATCAGGGACAGATTGATCTTCTGCAGAAAGTATAGTGAATGGACTGCTGAGGACTGGGGCAAAGTCATATTCTCCGATGAAGCCCCTTTCCGATTGTTTGGGGCATCTGGAAAAAGGCTTGTCCGGAGAAGAAAAGGTGAGCGCTACCATCAGTCCTGTGTCATGCCAACAGTAAAGCATCCTGACACCATTCATGTGTGGGGTTGCTTCTCATCCAAGGGAGTGGGCTCACTCACAATTCTGCCCAAAAACACAGCCATGAATAAAGAATGGTACCAAAACACCCTCCAACAGCAACTTCTTCCAACAATTCAACAACAGTTTGGTGAAGAACAATGCATTTTCCAGCACGATGGAGCACCGTGCCATAAGGCAAAAGTGATAACTAAGTGGCTCGGGGACCAGAGTGTTGAAATTTTGGGTCCATGGCCTGGAAACTCCCCAGATCTTAATCCCATTGAGAACTTGTGGTCAATCCTCAAGAGGCGGGTGGACAAACAAAAACCCACTAATTCTGACAAACTCCAAGAAGTGATTATGAAAGAATTGGTTGCTATCAGTCAGGATTTGGCCCAGAAGTTGATTGAGAGCACGCCCAGTCGAATTGCAGAGGTGCTGAAAAAGAAGGGCCAACACTGCAAATACTGACTCTTTGCATAAATGTCATGTAATTGTCGATAAAAGCCTTTGAAACGTATGAAGTGCTTGTAATTATATTTCAGTACATCACAGAAACAACTGAAACAAAGATCTAAAAGCAGTTTAGCAGCAAACTTTTTGAAAACTAATATTTATGTAATTCTCAAAACTTTTGGCCACGACTGTATATTTACTCTTATTTAATCACTGAAGCATATGTTCACAAATGTTGAATTCAGTTAAAACGTGGCTATTTTGCATTTGTCTAGGAAGGTTCGAGGACATGCAGATGATATGACAGAGATGGGTGAGGGAGAGAGGAGGAGGTGTACAGTGACTGTTGAGGTATATGGTGGCCATGGGAGTAAGTGCTTCTTATAAAGACTTTATCATGTGAAGGGTTTATTGGTATGCTGATTAGAACTATTCCCCCATCGGCACTTTCCAGCATTCAATTAACATTCAAAACACAAATAGCTGTGCATATATTACACGCTAACAATCAGGTCCTGAAGTGTGTATGACTGTGAGGTCGAGGGTGGTTTGTATGTACAAGAGGATGTGGGTGGGTTACTGTTTGCGTGTGTATGTATGCATGGGCACGCATATCATTTGCCCTGGCAACAGAGTATACATTTTTCATAATTCCGTTAATTCGGTTTCAGTGTTTAAGCCATTAAAAAAAAGCCTTGATCAAAACCATCTTGCTCCATTTTTCAGCCATTGCAAGGGTCAGAGCTGTATGCGGTAAACAAGCATGTTTTATCCATGGTTTGAGCTCTGTTTCGATTGCAGACTCTGTCTGCAGCACAGTGTGCAGTCTTTTTATCTGTGTGTGCTGGAAATGAGAGAGCGCTGCCTCAGTGGGAGCACTGGGTGGTCATCAACACTGCAGCCAGACCAGACTGCCTCATAGGGGGTTAGACCTGCTGACACGTACTGATTGGTGGAGAAGAAATTAGGAGATGGCTCTTGTCAAGAACAGAGCACTTTGACTGGAAGAGTATGTGGATGGTTTATAATAGGGGACAATTCATTGGTTGATAAACTAAGCACAGTGTGAGACTTGTGCAGCTGCTCCTGTAGTGCATTATGGGTAATGAGGTTCTCTGGATGAGAGCACCCTGGTAGTAACAAGGCATAATCAGACTTTAGAAAGCTAATTTGATTCTGTGCCACTCAGAGACCTGAAGCAGCAGTCATAATGAAGAGTGTGACCTTCCAGTAAGATTAACCCTTAAACCTGAAACACATTTTTACATGAATGCAGACATTAGTCACATTAGTTTTATCCATGATCCATCCATCCATCCATCCAAAAAAAAAACCTTTCCAACAATCATTCAACATTTCTTTTAACAAACTTTGCCTTTCTAGTTAAAAATGACAGTTGAATTAAAATTCATTTGAATTGGACTTCCTTACATTGGCATTTGAATTGCATTTCTAAATTCTGTTGGCTACCTTATTTTAAATCAGGAACTGAATTTGAGTTTAAATGGTGTTTCCAATTCAGTTCTGAATGACACACAACCACAGACAAAGTATCAATTTGAAGAGAATCTTGATTAGATGGTTTAAGTTAATTAAAATATTGACACATTCGATATCAATATTAACCTGAATTAAGACACAGATGTTTGATAGTAACTTTGTCTCCTTGACTTCTGAACTTTGTTACTGCTATTGAAATGCAAGAATGCATGCTAAGTGGATACAACTTGCATTCACCTACACATTTGCATACTTGTATGTCAGTATTTTTTTTGTATTTTTTTGTATTTTTTATGTTTTTATAATCATATACATAGCACCAGGTTTAAATGTGAAGTTCAGCTTTGGCACTTATAGAGGACTGTGGGTCTCAATGGATTGCTTAAGCTTTGAGTCAATAGCCACAGTTGGTAGAAATTTACCACACTCATCTGTATACCAGCCCGAGTCAAAAAGAAAACCACACCAGCAGGGTAGATGATGCCGAATAAGCGAGTAAGCACCATGAGATTAGACGTGCACAACAGCAAAGGAGGAAGTAGACAAGTGAAGAGGTGGCATGCGCTTTGGATGGATAGTTTGTTTGTTTACTTGTTTGCATGAAGGTCGGTTTCTGCAGGGTAGAGGGATCCAGCGTCCTACTGTTATGTAATCTGATAGGAGATTCCAAGCTGGTCATCTCCATATGCCATCCACATTTGCCAAAAATATCTGGAGCCGGAGACTCCATCCTGTTTGGCAGCCAGATAAAGAGAGAGAGAGAGCATTCCGGAAATATTTGCTGCAGATAATAGGATATGTGTGAATCAGTCTGACAGCCAGGAAAGAACACAGATGAGTTAGTCGTGTCCCCCACTTTGCTCTCATTATTGCTGTCGGGGCGTGGGTATGTTTTTTTGAGTCAACGAGGCCTGGGTTTAACTTTTTGGGAATGAATGAAAGTTGTATAAAGGAGACGTTGCAGTCACTGCATGCGTGTATGGTGTGAAAGTAGTGAGATGACTCTGCAGCACTCTGTTTGTGTGTAAGAAAGAAAGAATGAGTAGGAAGCAAGAGCTCTCGAGACCCCCTAGCCCTGCAGTAGGAGTGTGTGTGTGTGAGTGCACAAGATTTTGGCCCACATTGCCACCCCCACCAGCACGGGTCAAGCTCAGCACGCCGCCGCTTCTCCCTTCTCTCCCTCTCTGAGTTGCCATGGCAACACACCTTGAGCTCGCCCCCTAGAGAAGCCCGCTACCTCCACCCCCTTTCACCCCAGCTCGCTCCCCTCCTCCCCCTCCTCTCCCACAGCTCTCCCATTCTGCCTCTCTACAGCTCATGCCATCAATCCGGGGCTGGGGCCGCGGGCCTCAGGGCCAGGCGAGAGGTGCCGAGCCACATGGGATGTACAGCTCCCATCTACACAGCTCATTTGTGTGCCAGTGCACACTACAGGGGGTGATGGGTGGAAAGAAAGAGAGTGCAAGAGCAAGATGGAAGGCGTGAGGCACTCTCATATAGATGGGCCCGTCCCAGAGGAGCGGCACAGGCCAGGGCGCCACCTGGTTCCCCCTGGTCAATTAGCTGGAAGCACATTGGCCAAGCTTTGCAGCAGCTACTGCAGAGGTGCAGCGGCAAGGAGAGTCAGCCTGTTCAGTTGGTGGAAGAACAACCTGGAATACCACATGAATGCGTCCTTTAATCATATGCTTTCTACATATCTGTTTGCGCGATCGCTGTTTTCTTGATTTGATCCTCTTGCCGTTTCTCTCTTGCGCTCTCTCTCTGCCTCCCTCCCTCTATCGATGTCCTGGAAAGCCCTCATCAGTGATTCTGTAAATGTGTGGCAGCTTCATGCCGTTTCTCAATTAAGATTGCTGCATACCTTTAGAGGCAGCCAGTTTTCGTTTTTTTCCCGTCTTGTTCTTTCCTTCTAAATTCCAGTTAAATATTCTCTCAGACGCACATCGCTGCCTCTAGCTGCTCTTATATCTCTATTTTCCTTCCTGTTCCTCCCTCCCTTCCTGCTTTACATAGCACAAGCTCTAATAAGCGATGAATATAGGGTGAAATTCTTTGAGGAGAAAAGGTGGACAGTTAAATCGTTTAACCTCTCTCAGAATCAGATTCCAGATAAAGGGAAGAAATTGTTTGCGTTCAATAAACCTTTTTACATAGCGACATGCAAACGTAACTGTGTACATATATATATATATATATATATATATATCACAACATGCCAAGAATCAATGCTTTCTGAGATGAAGGAAAGGAATTCTGAAATCTCTTCGGTAGGCCTTTCACGATGTCGCAGTGATTTTGTTCTTTTTTTTTTAACCCCCAGTTAGTTTCAGTTATGAAAGAGCGTGTGGTTGTCATGCACTTCCTAGGCCCTCTGCTGCACTCTACATGTCTGTCTTCTCCTCTTTAGTGGTGTGATGGCTCCCCTAGCACACTGCAGTCCCCCTCTCTGAGACCTTTGTGTCGGCCTCACTGATCAAATGCTCTCCCTGACAGCACTAGTCTGGTTTGCAGTAACAAGCAACTGTAATCCCAACGTAGCCCCATCACTCTCTCATATAGAAACACACACACACACACACACACACATAAACACACACACACACACACACACACACACACACACAATGAAGTGGAGAGCTTAGTGTTTCTGTGCAGACTGGAAAATAGATGATGGAGCATGTTCTGTACTTAGTGATCAATTGCAGTTCTCTCAGAGAGAGGCTTACTTTTAGTGCACACACACACACACACGCATGTGGAAACGCACATGCTCACAGTCCCCTTGGCTACCATTACTTTGTGTTGGAAAGCCCAATTATCCCTTTGCTTTCTGCTTTCTTTAGCAGAATTCTCTTCCTCTAACTCTCTTTCTCCTAAATTTTTCACTTTGGTCTCACTTCCCTCTCTTTTCTGTCCATGTGCATATCGTTTGGTCCATCTGTATCTGTGGAACAGATGTAGTCTCTTTTTTTTTGGTGTAGATCCTCCCTCAGAAAGGCGTTTGATATACTAAACCTGGTTATAACCTCTGTCTGTCACCGCTTCCTTTCTTACAGAAAGGAATCTGCTTCCTTTACCTGCCATAGTTTCGTTCTTCACAATTTTTGGTTTTGGGCTTGCTTCTCTCTGTGTGCAGTTCATTCAGTTCATCTGCATCCACAAAGATACTTTACATTTACTTGTGTTCTGTATTTTGTACACTGGAAAAAATAATTCACTTGTTTTAATACTTAAAGTGTGGCTAAAATATATATTCAAGATATATTCTTTTATCAGTGGTGCTTCTCAACTAAATTTTTCAAGAATTTTTACAGATTTTAAGTGGGAAAACAAGTCAAAAACCACTCATTAAAAACTCATTAAGTGGTAAGTTTTTGCAGTGTGACTAGCTTTAGTTTGTAAAATGTCTTTTGCAAAAAAATCTCTACTTTGAGAATGATTTGTACAAGACAAGATCAAAGTAATTCTTATGTAAAATGTTTTTAGATATTTCAACAAAAACAAGTCAAAAATGCTTTTAAAGAATATTTTTTTTTGCAGTGCATTCACTTTGGTCTTGCTTCCCTTTTGTCTCTAGTAATTAGTGTATTCATAGCTGTGCACTGTATTTTGTCTCGTACTAAACTACTGTTGTTCAGATTTTCCTCCAAAAGTCATTTGACACAATTAACCTAGTTATAACCTCTGTCCACTGCCGCTTTCATTCTCCCAGATCAATTTTTCACTTGGGTGTTGCATCCCTCACATACCTATCCTTGTGCATAGTGTTCGTTCAGTCTGCATTCGCAAAATAGATCTTGTATTGTGTTTCAAGATGATCTTGTTTTGTCCAAACCTCTGTCCCCCAAACTAGAGCAGATTTTCTCCAAAAGGCATTTGACATATTAAACTCAGTCGTAACCTCTGTCTGCCGCTGCTTTCATTCTCACAGAAAAGAATCCACCACCCCTCCCGAACGCAATGTCTTTTAGGAGGCAGTGGGGAAGGACAGACCAAAGTGGTGCCCTGGCCAAACCCCCCCCCCCCCCTTACTCTCACTGCCCCCTCTGCCTCTGCACCCGCTCCTTTCAAATGGGGATTAGAGCACCCTTGTGTGGGCCTTTGAGACGGAGAAGAGATTGGAATCAGCGGCGGTGGCTTTTGCAAGGGAGGGGTGAGATGTGGAGGTCAGGGTGATGGTGGGGATATATGATTGAAGACTTTATTAACCCTCCATGCACCCCATAGCTCAGCAACGGGACTCTGCGGGCCTGTCTACACGAACTGGTGGGGTGCTGGATGCTTTGGAAGATGGGGGTCTGGGAGGTGGTGCTGTGTCGGCGTCTACCATACCCCAGGGCTCAGTTAGTGGCTCGGGGGATCTGTGTGGGAGTCCGGCGGCGGGTGTCTGACGGAGCGCAGGCAGGCGGGCCGGGCTCAGACCTGTGTGGCGGGTGGGTGATAAGACGAGAGAAGAGGTGTCCAGCCAGGACACAACGCCCACCTTTCATCTGTCCCACACCAGCAGGGGGCGGCACTGATGTCACTCAGACAGGCTTAAAATAGAACAGCGGGCAGAGGGAAGGCATAGAGCCTGCAGCACTGGGGGGGGGGGGCAACAGGCAATTACCAGCCGTTAAGAGATGGCACTGGGCAGAGGAGGGGGAGGAGGGGGAGGAGGGATGGGACGGGTGGTCATACTGTCCAGAGCTGAAGATTATAAGCCTGGGACCACAAATGATGTACATGGCTGGGAAGAAACAGAAAAATGACCCAGTTTGCTCAGGAGATTGCGAAAAGACTACGACACCTTGCTTATGAGACGCCCTCGCAGACGGTTAAAGTGTAAAAATGTTGTGCCATGTCTTTTGGCAGCGTGTCTCTCTGTCTCTCATTCTTTCTGTCTGACCCTGCTGGTGTGTGTAACCTGTTGTATCGTGCTCTTGTGTTGCAGAGGAAGGCATCAATCATGAGTGCAAGCTGTGTAACCAGATGTTTGACTCTCCGGCCAAGCTCCTGTGTCACCTGATCGAGCACAGCTTTGAGGGCATGGGAGGCACCTTCAAGTGTCCCGTCTGCTTTACAGGTGAGGGGTCCGGCCCAGGGGGTTGGTGGGGTTGAGGTTGTAGGGTCAGGGGCAGTCAAAGAGTGTGGGGAGGGTGTTGGTTGGGGAGGTTACACACAGGCAGTGATGAGAGGGTAACTGCACACAGTGTATGGTCACATGGAGACTACTTGTCTCTGTCTCCTTTTCTTTTCATTCTGTCTTGCTGCTTTGCTTTTTACATCCTGTCTTGATTCACCCCTTATCGTCTAGTTTTTTCTCTCACCTTAACTTGTTCCTTCTCTTCTCTTCTCTTCTCTTCTCTTCTCTTCTCTTCTCTTCTCTTCTCTTCTCTTCTCTTCTCTTCTCTTCTCTTCTCTTCTAGTCTTCAGTTCTCTTCTCTTTTAGTCTTCAGTTCTCTTCTCTTCTTTTCTCTTCTCCTCTTTTAGTCTTCAGTTCTTTTCTCTTCTCTTTTAGTCTTCAGTTCTCTTCTCTTCTATTTTAGTCTTCAGTTCTTCTATTCTCTTTTAGTCTTCAGTTCTTCTCCTCTCTTCTTTTCTCTTCTCTTTTAGTCTTCAGTTCTCTTCTCTCTTAGTCTTCAGTTCTTTTCTTTTCTCTTCTCTTTTAGTCTTCAGTTCTCTTCTCTTCTCTTTTAGTCTTCAGTTCTCTTCCCTTCTATTTTAGTCTTCAGTTCTTCTCTTCTCTTTTAGTCTTCAGTTCTTCTCTTATTTTCTCTTCTCTTTTAGTCTTCAGTTCTCTTCTCTTCTTTTCTCTTCTCTTTTTAGTCTTCAGATCTCTTCTCTTCTCTTTTTAGTCTTCAGTTCTCTTCTTTGCCCTTGTTTTCTCATCTCTTTTTCTTTTGTCTTGTTCTCTGTTTTTAGTTTTCTCTCTTTCTTTTGTCTTGTTCTCTGTTTTTAGTTTTCTCTCTTTCTTTTGTCATCTTGTTTTCTTGTCAGTTTTTCCTCATCTCTTTTCTTTTGGTCTAATTTTTTTATATTTAGTCTTTTCTGTTTCCTTCTTTTCACCTTTCTTATCTAATTTTGTCTCATCTATTTTATTATTGATTTCACGTTGTTTTAACCTGTCTCTTTTCTTGTCTTATTTCTCTTATTTATTTTTCGCTCTCCAGTCTCTTTCTCTCCCCTTCTCTCAATCTCATACTCATCGCCACCACTCACCCCCTCTCTCTCCCCTCCATTCCTCTGCTCAATTTCTCCTCCTTGTCCTGCTAATTGAACTGAATTAACTATTAAATTCATTGTTCATCCTGGCGAGAGAGAAGAAAGACTTGACATGGAATCTGAGAACACGGATCAACTTACGGCTTCTGAAATGCATTCAAGATCAAAATATAAACATATACCGTATATATACATACCACATTATGTAGATCAAGATCAGCTTCTCTAGACTTGAGATAGAAGAGAGATATTATGACACACTCTTGGCACACGATGGTTAATAAAGTTCAATGTGGCCAAGAGAGGAGGGTGTAGTTCTCGCAGGCGACCTGCTGAGCTGATGCTAAAGCTAATAAGAGCCGATCTCCCTGCTGTGATGCCTGGTGGGACTCGTGACCCCTGGACAGATCCAGCCCCTGTCACATGTCCCACTTTCAGTGGACCAGAAGGCACTGCAGTAGAATAGACAAACAAGAGCCCACAGTTTACTGGCTTTATCAAATCATAATGGCCATTTTGTACGCTGTAAAATATCACATACAAACTACTAGCTTTTTTTGTAGGCCAGTTGTCATACTGAATGTCTTTGAGATGAGAAAATCGTGTGTGTATTTGTGTGTGTTCACTAGAGGAGAGGTCAGAGAATAAAGGGCAGGTTTATAGAAAGGCAGTGTAATCCGCTCTCGCTCTCCAGGGTAGGACTGTCCGTGTACGTGTGCATTTAGTTAAACAGGCCCAGTGAGTGTGTGTCTCCTCACACTAAGTTTGAAAGTCACTTTGGACTGTTTGTCAGCTAACCTTTGGGAATCAGAAATCATTACTTGAGCTTGTCAACTTTAAAGACTGGTTTTCGAGTTCGCAACACAGCATTCTCCAGATAATTTTGCACTCTTATTTTATTTGATTCATCTTTTTCTTCCCTCACCCATTCTTTATTACTCCTCTTCCAGTTCCATCTCCTTCCATATTCACTGTATACTCCCTTTTGCTTCTCTATTCGTCCTTCCCTCCACCCCTCTGATCAAATAATTTGTTCTTTTGCCTTGTCCGTCCCCTTTTCTCCCTCTGTCTTTCTCCTTGTGGATTAGTTCTCTGTTTCTTTCACCTTTAGTGAGTTGTTTGGCTACACCTCGTTCTCTTCCCCCTTTCCTCCCCTACAGGTATGCAGTCCTCTTTTAAACTCTAACACTATTCCTGTGTGGCTCATGAATAAGTAAGCGGATGCCTTCTTCTCCTGGGACGCTTAATAATTCATAGTCTCCACACACAGCAAACTTAAGTTTACTGAGCAAAAAAAAATACACGAACGGAATTTAAAAACCCAAGGAAAAAGTAATGATTTATTGATAAATATCACAAGGTCTGGTGGGGATACTTTAGTCTCTGTCTCTGTCTCTCCCTCCATCTCCGGCTGTCACCCCCTGCTCTCCGATAAAGAAAGTTTGAGAGCTTTTCATTTGAGAACACCCCCTCCCCCTTCCTCTTTCATTTGTGCCGACACATTGTCTCAAATCAAAAAAATGCATTATTTTTATTCCCCCTCTCCTACCCAAAGCATGACTACCAAGTTGGTAGTCATGGATTTTTTTTTTTAATTCCTCACTTAGGATTAGTTCTTAATCGAATCAGCTATTTTCACAGCCAATTCGCTCTACACTCTTGGGTAAAGCGTTTCAGCCAATTGTTTGACTGCTGTTTCCCTTCTGTCCTTTTCCCCCCAGTGTTTGTTCAGGCCAATAAGCTGCAGCAGCACATCTTTGCCGTCCATGGACAGGAAGACAAGATATACGACTGCTCCCAGTGTCCGCAGAAGTTCTTCTTCCAAACTGAGCTCCAGGTGAGTAATGCAGAACCAAATGGCAGTGCAATAAAAGAAGGTGAACATTCATGACACTCTGGAATAAGTCCAAAATTCATTTTTACTAGACCTGCCAATGGTTATTGAGAACATTTACTGGCCATTTTATTTTATTTCAATAAAATATTGCTGTTATAATTCAGTGTAAACCATGCATTTTTACAGTTCATAATACATTTATACATGGAGTAACTCTGTACTTTCCAAAGCCAATCTGTACTCACATTTGACACAAAAAGTGATAAGAAAAACACGAATCTACTGTAGAAAAACCACTGAATGTAGGAAATTAGATTTATCAGAAAGTAGTATTCCAAAAGGCAGTGTAAGAACTTCTGGTGTTCATGTTTTAATGGTTTCTAATCAGATTTTATGTGTCATATGTGCAATAAATCCCCTTGTTAGTAGCAAAAGGTGTTTCTGCTCTGTGATGTTTGGAATATAGTGGGATTCTGTAGTCGATCTCAGTTAGCTCTGATAGACACAGATGTGACACAGATCACAGCTAATAAGGGAATTAAAGGAGAAAACAAGGTGCATCCTCAAGCCAGTAACGATTAGACCCATTACTCTGCAAATCAATCACACCACCTGCTGTGACTGCTGGAACTCACATTCATCCACACACACACATACACGTTCATCATCAGGGCAGACAATTGGGAATGCTGTCCCAGGCCCACTCTTGCTTACATTTGCAATGCATATACAAAAACAGATTGTCATTCATATGCATTGTGTACTTCTCAGTTTGAAACTCTGGGTTTGGGGAGAAAAAATGTTAAGTCCAAATAAATCAATTAAACATTATGGTAATTTCTATCCCATACAATTATAATTATGAATGATATAATAAATAAGTGTGCATATTTTGGGGCTAAAACCCTTCACAATATTAAATATTAACACATTTATTATTATTTTGAAGGCATTTTGTTTGCTTTTGCTACCTTTTCTATATTCTAATAAACTCTTTTTGTACTGCGTTGGGTCACATCCAGTGTAAAATCAAACAAAACAAGTTGAGAACCACTGCACCAATAAGCACTACATACTGTGTAGAGGAATGTACACTAATAACAGTTCAGATGGCCTTGAGCAGTTAGAGATACTGTACAGACAACTGTATGCCCTACAGGTTCACGCTCAAGTTCACAGCACAATCTGATGTCTGACAGCTCATCAAAAGCTGTTTGCCTACTGTAACAATAACACACTTTGTCCACTTGACCTTATTTCTTTCCGGATGAGTCTCTGTTTCTTTCTTTGTCTCTTTCCTTGTTCCATTTTTGTTCTGTATCGGTTTCTCTTTCAATCTCTTCTACTGTGTTAGGTATAGCTAGTCTCTCTTTCGTTTTACTGAAGCCTTTATCTGAGTTCCCTGAGGGAGGCCCTGAACCCCTCCACTCAGAGACTGACACACTCACACAAATAGACTTTAGCGATCAAGTGCTGCCACACACGTTTACAAAGTGCTGCCATACTCTGTACACTTTTTGCTTTAACTTTTTTATGACACTGTGGTACCTGAAGTCCCTTTCTTTTTGACATGACTGTATACTTTGACGTGCATTTTCACTTACAGCGATTTATTCCTGCTCCGCTTTGTCACACTGCCAGTGTTTAATTTTGCTAACGTGGCTTCAGATCACCTCTTTTTTTTTATTTTTTTATTTAATTTTTTTTACTTTTGGTCAGTTTGTCAATGCTAATCACTGTCAGTGTAAACACAGTTAAAAGATCTGTCAGTTTTTGATGCATCTAAATATAGATACTCTTAACGGTCATTCTTTGGAACCACAATGTAGTTTTGTTCTTAGTTGGGCAGGAGTTTTGTGTCTTCAGTGCCCAACAAAAAGATGTTTTTGTATAGAAATACAGACATTCTAGTGGTGGTGGTTTGGTTTTAAGCACCTCTGGATGTTCCTGACCCGTGGTAATGATTCCCAGAGGATCCAGACATGGCAAAGCTGTGAGACACATCTGCTGACTCAAGTTTAGCTGAAGATATCACAGAGCTGTGTGGTGAAAAGTATCAATTTAAGCACCAACTCAAAGCCTAAGGGCCAGGCAGAATTTAAATCTTTTTCTCTCTCACACACACACATATTCTTCCCATGCAGTCCCTTTTAAGGGACTAGAACTAAATGTACTGGTTAAAAAATTTACTGTTGATTGGTTGATTACCCTCTAGGGACCTCCGATAGTATCAGCACTGGATTCAGGATTGTCGAAGGATTTTTGGATTAAAGTATTAAGTAATATAATAGTTTAAGAAATGTCATTTTAAATATGCTAAATCAACAAAATTGTAATTGTGACCCTTATGAGTTAGTTGCCATAAGGACTGTGCCATTAGGTACAGTCATGTTCACATTTGCTGTGAGAAGTTTTTTCTGGGAAAAATCCTGTAATTTCTGTAGGAATCTGTGCAATCAAGAATTTAAAAAATAATTCTCCATGCAAGTGTTTCACAGGAAAACACCACGATGACCAAGAGATTGCTGTTTGTTTTGAAAATTTCTTCTGCGTGAGTGGCGCTTTATGCATCAGTTGACACACATACCTCAACTAAAACTAGTTTTTGTAGGAGTCTAGCATTTTGTGCATGTTTCATGAAATCCGACCCAAACCTAACTTAAATCTTGACAGTTTTCCATGTCCCATCAGGGTTGAGTAGCAGACCTCTAGATGTGTGTTTGAATCTGACTCGCATTTTGCATTTCCTGATCCCATTTCTCCCCTTAAGTGGCAAATAGTCCAAATATAAAATGGAAAATGTGTCCAATAACAACTTAACAATAATCTTAATGTACTGTTGCTAGGTCAGTGCCACTGTATGAAGGCTGTAGGCATGTTTTCATGTTCTCTCTTTCTCTCTGTGTGCTGATTATGTGGCAGACAGATTGAGTAAGGGCAGGATTGTGAATAACTCAGCCCGTAGTGCCTGCCACGGGCCGCTGAGGTCAGCTGCATCCTGCCCTAGCCCAAGTTACATTCATCTTTGTGAGCTATGGGCCACCATCCCTGCAGCCCCCTCCAGCACCAGCATGTGTGTGTTGGTGGGTGGGTCTTTATAAGTAGCAGTGTATGAGGGTAACAGCTTACTCAGGTCCATGACTTAATATTTTAGGGGCTTGGGGGGTGTGACCTAAATCTCCTGCATGGTTCAAACACCCGACCCCTCCACGTGAGCCCCCGGCCACGGTGTGACAGTGATATAAGGCTGGCGGCGCTGGGCATATGGCCGGTCAGTCCATTTAGCAGCAGGGGGAGCGCTGGACCCTGTCGGTCACTGTCTGCCTCACCCTGAGGCCGGCCAACCGAGATACTCGCACCAGCCCATGGCTCAGCAGGCACACTGCATCACTCCCATCCGCTCCATCCCCCGCATCCACTCCAGGCCCACCTAAGTGTTGACAGAGGTGAGGTACAGTATAGAGCACTCAGCTGCACAGAGAGCTCCGTTCCCAGGTACTGACCCATGCCGGGTTTTACCCTGCTCCTGCCCAGGTTAAATGAGACTTGAACGTGTGTGTATGTTGTTAACAAGACTGAATGGATGGAAGGGCATGGCCTACGTGCCCTACCCAGCATGCCCACCCAGTGCGGCCCCACTCTGAGTTAATCCTCAACTTCCCATGAGCCTTCACAAGACACGTTACTGTATCATCCCCCTCTCCCTTATGGCAAACTTTGCTTCCATACTTTATCTTGTCTCTAATTCTTTCTCTCATTCGCACTCCCACCAACTCCCTCCCTTCCTCAAACTGTTTCCAACTCTCTCACTCTCTCTCTCTCTCTCTCTCTCTCTCTCTCTCATTCGCCTTTTTATGTCTCTCATTCTTTCTCCTTTTCCCAATTTCTTTTTTCTGGCTCCCAGAAGAGCCAGCCCCCATGCATATTTTAGCCCCTCTGTGTTGCTCCCACCCACCTCTCTCTCTCTCCATCTCCCTCTATCCTTTCTGCCTCTCCCTGGTGCACCATAAATAGTGCAGATGTAAGCTGGTAAATAAGTGATAGTTCGCCCCGATCAGCGCAGCTAGACCTACTCTGCCGGATCCTCCACTCCTTTGTTAGAAACTTCAGAGACTTTTTTTGTGTGTGTGTGAGTGAGTGAGTGTGTGTAGATTTTCTTTCAGTTGTTGTTTTGTTTCCCCTGGTGAACTCCCGACCGCCCACCCTTCGGCCCTTCCATAGGCACTGCTGTCACTCTCTGACAGTGCGCCTTAATTTTACACACTGCTGGTTCTGATTGAGCCCTCCAGGGGGTGCCACATTTCCCCCACGCCCTGTATCCCTTGCCTCCTGGCATGTGTGCACACGTGGGTGTACAGTATTTCCTTTAGCGCTGGTTAATATTTAACTGTACTCAGCAGTTAGGATGGACGGGTGACTGACTGTGTGTGTGTGTGTGTGTTTGTGTGTGTGTGTATGAATGAGGGAAGGAGGGGGGTCTTTGCAGTTGTTTGTTTGTTGATGCCTCCTTGTCTCTACCCACTACCCCCCTCCTGACATTGCAAAAGTCTTGAATATTTGAGGGCTATGAGCTCTCATACAGCGCTGAGCGGAGTGATGTAAGGAGGCGGTGTTAATCAGGGCATACACACGCACTCGCTTTCTTTCATACTTTTCATTTTTCACAGAGGTGGAGGAAGAGCTTGTATTTTGTGTTTCACACATTGGAGATGAGGTAGACCATTTCTCCAAACCTTGCAAGCAAGAAACCTTTACTATTATTGATAAATATGGGTCATGGGATTGTTCAAATCCTTAACTCGAAATATTTTAGCGTTATGTATAAATCGCCATCCAAAAGATAAAAAAAAAAAAATTGAAATAAATGCTGTCCTGTTGAACTTTATCAAAGATTCCTGAAAACAATCTATCACAATTTCCTGTTTTCAAAATTGATGATAAAAATAAATGTTTCTTGAACACAAAACAGCATATTAGAATGATTTTTGAAGAATCATGTGACACTGAAGACTAGAGGAAAAGCTGCTGAAAATTCAGCTTTGCCATCACAATTATAAATTACAGAATATATTAAAAAAAGTAAATGTTTATTTTGAATAGTAATAATATTTCAGAATATTAATTTACTGCTGTATTTTGATCAAATAAAAACAACCTTGATGAGCATAAGAGACTCCTTTCAAAAACATAAACCAAAATGTTAGACACCAAACTTTTGAACAGTAGTGTATATGTGGACAAAAATAAAATTGCAATTATTATAATTTATAAACTGATTGGACAATTTTTCCATGGTAAATAATAAAAAGGTGGGTTAGAATACAATCAGGTTAGTTTTAAAATACCACAGACATTTTCTTCAGAAAACATAAAATCTGCCTTAAACTAGATTTAATATTAGCATACGAACAGGCAGGCATATATTTACTCGCATAACCTACATTAAGTAAATCAAGGCTTTAACAAGTGTAGAAGCTCTGAAAACATTCATAGAATCAGTTCCATTATGTGTCATATTAGATTTAAATGTATGTGGAGAGTTTGTCTGGTGTGCTTTGAATCTTCTTCTGTGTGCTGTAGATATTGATATAGGTTTCTATTGTGATGCTCAATTTTAATATTGCCTTTGTGTGTGTGTGTGTGTGTGTGCGCCTGTCCCAGCTGCCCTTGCGTCTGGAGTGGCAGTGTACGTTATTAGAATGGGGATCTAGGGGGCTCTCTTCAGAGCCCTAACCCCAACACACACACGCATGCCTACAGCTCCTCAAATCCACCTTACCCGCTGCTGATTGGCTGGCTGGTTGAGGAGTTATCAGGTGACTGCAGTATAGTGTCTCCAGCTAAAGCTAAAAGCCCTGTGTTTAGAACAGCTCCAGAAGACCATGACATCCCTGAGTCTGCTGCCACGTGCTGAGCCTTCTGACATAAAGAGTGCTAGGCCTCGGATCTCTCTGATGGCTTCAGCAACGTTAAATGAGAATAAGGCGAATAGCAGGAACTTAGCCAAGAGTTGATAATGAACTAATGAAATCATTCACTAATGTATTCTGTTATCCAAGTATGTACGATGTTGAAGTATCAAACGGGAGCGTACAAGTGTGTCGTGGTGTTATGGATGGAAATTCTCCAGGCGGTGGGCATTGGAGTAAACAAGAATCGGAGAGGACATGTTTAAGTTGTTTACCTGTTTGCATTTGTTTTGTTGCTTGCCCTTGCTGAGACGGAGATTCAAACAAAGCTTGGGTCTGGCAAATTCAAATCAAAAACACTCACCATGGGGCGGCACTAATCTTCAGAGTAAATCAACACATTCGCATTCATTTATTACAATGTTGGATACCGGTTTCGGGCCACGAGCGTGCATGTGCGTGTTTATGTTGAGATAAAAATGAAGTAAATGCTTTTTTGCAAATTTTCCAGTGTACCCACCCACACTCCTGATTCAGTCTCGAAATACCCCTGCTTGGAACAATCTATAAAGTGGAGGAAAGAAGGGAGGAGGACGCGGAGGGAGAGAACTTCAGTGGGATGGCACATAGGGAGATATGGTGTCTGTGCTAAATTAAATAAAAATAAATAAATAAATTAAATGGGGACTGGCATGAGAGGGAGAGAGAAAGGGAGAGAGGGAGGGGGTAAGGAAAAGCGAGGGGAAAAAAGAGAGATGTGTCCACTGGGATCACTATAAAGCGTTTTCTCATATCCGTCTCTCATGGTAGCCTGTTCCTTTAATGCACAGACAGAGTGAAGGATATGTTGAGACACAACATGAGAGAAAGCGAACTGAAATGAAAATGTGAAGACAACAGAAGAAGGAGGGGGCGTGTACGGCACATGCCCCAGTCAGATATGACAGTTGAGCAGGGTTGTGCTGTGGCGCTACAGCTCCGTGCTGCGTGGTATGTGTTGTTGTCTCGCGTGCGGGTTGCCAGCTCGGGACTGGAACTGTTGTGGCTGTGACAGTGACGTATGAGTCTAAGCGCTGTCGGTGAGATGACTCTCACTGCTCAACTCTCTCAACGCTCAACGTACACACGCGCGCATGCACACAGAGCGCAGCTGTGATCTGGAGGGTTTGAGTACTGTGGATACTTCACTCTGTTTGCCTCGCTCATGAACATAGCATATCAGAATAGAAGACTTTATCTTAAAGGAATCGTTCACCCAGAAAGGAATATTCTGTCATTATTTACATTCCTCAAAGACGAAAACATTTTTAACTATGCCTTTAAAAGCCAAAACTAAATAATTTTATTCATTTGTTTCAAATAATTTATTTAAAGTTTTCCAAATGTGTCAAAATTGTTAAAGGTACAGTACCAAACAGTGTGTTTAATTCTAACTAGACAAGTTGCTGTAAAATGCTATACACTGCTTTTTAATTTATATTAGTCTTTAAACATGGATGAGGAGAGACTGTTTGTGGAAGTTTAGAATATTTTATATGATCAAATATTAAATATTTCAAATGCCACAAAGAAAAAAATGTGTGAGAGTGAGCAAGCGGTGAGAACTGTTCTGATTGGCTGTTTTTTGTCTCATCATACCCCATTTTTATGTTCGATGTGAACATACAAATTGTTTGTTGTCACACCTGAGTAGGACAGATTGTCTAAAATGGTCTAACAGTACAAAATTGCTAGTGTTTTGATTTCAAGAAAGCTTCACTAACATTACAAGTGGACTTCACAGTGGAAAAAATGCTACAGAAGTGTAGAATGTGGCCTTTAAAAAGTTGTCTCCTCTCTCATTCTCTCCATCTGGTTTTTTTTCTCTCTCAACACACAGACACTGGTAGGGGTTTCTCTCGACCTGACACTTTGGTTCAGCAGCTGGAGTCTGACAGCACACTCTATAAATCACACAGCTCTGACAGCACACCTCACACACTCTCCTATTCTCTTTTCCTCCTCACTCTTACTCGCACTCTGCCTGCTAGGTTCACATATCGTTGTGACAACAAAGTGTTGACGTTGACTGGCTGTAGATAACACTCGCTAGCCCTCTGTCTCTCTGTGCATGCTGCATTGTTCACCGCGTAATGCTTTTTCTATCTTTGTCTTAGTTTAGGGCTGCTTTGGAGTCAAAACCTCCTCCCTGAGGGGAAGCAGAGAGGGTTTTAGTGAGGCTATGACATGGAAAGAGAGTGTGTGTACTTTGAGTGCATCTCTGAGTGGCAGAACACAGCTAGCGTAGCGTAGCCTAGTGTTAGCCTAGTGCAGTGCTATCGCCCGTGACATGGTTCTATTGAGGCCACTGAGCTCATCTAATATTTGGACCTGCACACTCCACAGATCTCACAAACGCACAACTGTGTGTGCCTGTCCGTATGGGCTTATGCATGCATGCATGTTGTTTTGGTTTGTAGTCTGTCTGCGACGCATTGTTGTTTAATGCCTACGGAAGGTGTGAAATTTTATATTAGTGACTGCTTACAACAAAAGAATATTCAACGAGATAAAATTATAGGGCAATTTATCCATCAGTAATAAAATAATGAAGAATTAATGTCTCTTATGCTGCAGTTATTTGATAAAAAAAAATTGAAACAGTAATATTGTGAAATATTATTACAATTTAAAAACAACTTATTTTCTAGTTATAAAGAATATATCTATTATAAAATGTAATTTATTCCTGTGATGGCAAAGCTGAATTTTCAACAGCCATTACTCTAGTCTTTAGTGTAACATGATTATTTATACTGTAAATAATTTTAATATCCTGCTTATTTGGTGCCCTATTATTATTAACAATGCTGAAATAGCTGTTTTGAGGATTCTTTGATGAAAAGAACATATATATTCAAATAACAGCATTTACTGTGATTTTTGATCAATTTAATGCCTCATTGCTGAATAAGTTTTAATTTCAACAACAAATACTCATTACATTTTTTTAACAGTAGTGTATATATGTTACTGTAAACTATGGTTGCAATGGTATTTATAAGGGTCCATCTGTATGCCAGTCTGTGTGTGCCACTATTTGATGCCTGCAGAATGTGTCATGTTATATTAAAGACAGCCGACAGCGTATGTTGACTTTTACAGCCAGCTCTACTCTCTTGCTGAAGATTACATCATCGAGTTGCTTATGTACATCATCGCTGTATAATTAATCCCCTGTACAGTTAGTATTTATTTGACAACCTGGGACTTGACAGAGATGTACCGATTTTGGATATACAGTATGTATAAGTGTAAACAGAGCGTGTGCATGTGTGCGTGTGATGAATGTGAGGAGGCCGCCCTGGAGCACAGTCAAAGGAGGTCAGTCATAGTGGATTCACTCCCTCTGCTCCTTTCAGAGAGAACAAAACGACCATACAGATTTTGACTGATATCACCTGGATTTTTTCTCTCCACATTGCTCAAGGTAAAAAGAAAGTTTATGATTCCATATAAACCACAGGTGAACAGGTGTTTTTAATCGTTGATTTTGCCACTATTATTGATGTAATAGCTGAGGGGTGCACATATATTGTATCTTGTATTGGTTATTTGCATATAATTGCAATATAACGGTTTGCATAATCAAATTTTTTTTATAATATGAACATTACATAATGTGAAGCTCTCTATCTTTTTTGTGTGTGTCCATCAAGTAAATAAAAGAATAATAAATAAATGTATTATTTTTACTAAATTTAGTATTTTTTAGTAATAGATAGTACACCTTGGCTTAGTGGAAGCTAATTTGTAGGTCATCTGTCATAAGCATATTTATGTTTACATTTCATTCAGATTCACACATATGGCTCCAGTCCTGGTCAGGCCAGAAAGAGGAGAGCATTTGGACAGTGACGTGGGTGTAGTGCACTTCAGTACAAGAGGACGGATTTGCAGGGAAAGTGCTAAATTCAGGGACAGGCACTATCCAGGTGGATGGTGATGTGAGTAGGTGGGTAGAGGGGAGGGATGAGGGAATCCAGGGGCAGGGTAGGGGGGCATTTATTTGTAGCACACTCCCAAGTGAGTTTCCTGTCTCTGGGAGGTGAGAGCTGGGAGCATATGAAGCTTTAAGACAGCCCATCTGCTAGTCTCCGGCCATTGGAAGACTGTCAAGTGGGTCTAAAAATAAGCTTCTCTAAAGTGCACCAGGCGGCAAAGGTGATTTTTCATTTTTTGTTAAAAACGGAGCAGAGAGGGACAGACTAGGATCCTAAGAGCAAAGCTGCACTCTCTAACCCCCCACATCTCTCTCTCTTTCTCTTGTACTCATTCACTCTCTCACTTTTTGTCTTTTTCATTCATGATCCTTCTCTCTTTCCTTTTAAACCCCCTTCTCATCACTTTTTCTATCAGCTTCAGTATTTCCTCTCCGTGTCTGTGTTTAGCCGTACAGACAGCAGACAGACTCGGCAGAGAGTACTCTATAAAGCCGATAGCACAGAGACACACTGTCTGTTCATTTGTGTGTGTGAGTATCTAGATACAGTAATACAGTGTCTAGTGTAGAGTGGCTCTTTCTCTTCCTCTTCAGTTTTTCTCTATTGTAATATATAGATGAATTATATATATTGCACTGAAACAAGACTTATCTGAATAGTCTTATCAATTTTTGATTTTATGAATATTTTATTTTATTATAATGATAAAAAATAAAAGATTTTAAATAAAAAGTTAATGAAAATACGACCATTAATAGTCAATAATTTATTTAAATGTAGTGTTATAATAAATAATAAAATACATTTAAATAATTAAAATTGAAATTCTAAATAAATTTATGTAAATTATAAATTATATGTATATATAAACCAAACAAATAGTTAAAATATATAACTTGTTTCTAGTAATTTATTTGAAATAAAGGCGTTATTATGATATAAACATGTCGTATAATTTTTGTTCTGAATCATATACTGAAGCTTGTGTTTTTGTGTGCGTTTCACTGGGGAGCTGCCGCTTTCCACTGTTCTGAGGTCAACTCGGAGACATCCTTAATTCCAAAGAATCCTGTTACGAAAAACAGTTTACTGACACCCTCACTGGCCACCCTCTCCAGCAACACACTTTTCTCTCTCTCGCTCTGTTCGCTCTTGCAGAACGAGCCAACACATTAGAGTTCCACTGACACTGCACCGTCCCCAGGGGGCACCACAGAGCCCGGAGCCAGGGGCCCTGCGGCACACACACACACTCGCACACACAAACAGCCCTGATTGAAAGTGACATGACAGCCACTCAGTCTGGCTGTATGTGCATGATCTGTGTGTGAAAAGAGGCTGTGTAGGGAAACATAGATTTGATTTTCCTTTATCTTTATTTCCCCACCACTTCCCCCTTCTCTCCCCCCCTCCTCCTCCTCCCCCTCGGCGAGTGCAGCAGTCTCGCAGTCACTGCATCAGTAATGTGACTGGGCCATATTTCCCAGGAGTGCACAGCTCCGCAGGATTTAGCCTCTCTTTTATAACCAGTTTAGGAAAACAATGACAGCATAGATATTGACTGGAGCTCGCAGGGGCTGTTCTGCCCACCGCACGGCCTCCCCCTGCTCCGTTGCCATGCCAAGGGGGGAAAGAGAAAGGAGGCTGTCCTGCGCATTATGCCGTACCCTTCCCATGTTGCAGAGACGGTGGACCAGTGTTCTGGTATACAAATAAAACTACAATGAGCTTCTTAAACTGCACTTGAATTCAAGACGAAGTTGTCGCATTTCTGTTGCAACAATGGCGCATGACACATGAGCAAGCCTTGAGCGTCTTTGCAAGCTCTTCAAGTTCTCGTACATAAGTATAGCGGCATGCAACTGATAAAACACTTTATAGTGAATATATCTATGCACATGTTTTGGTGCGTTCAGTCCCAGCTCATCCATGACTGTTTAAACAGCCTTCCTCTGTGTTCCCCACCTCTCTCGCTCAAACTTCACCCTTCAAGAATATATCAATTACAGTTGCATTGCACTGATGTCATATTGCGAGTCATTATCAGATTCAGAGAGACACACCATTCTGGCTATCGATCGCCTGTGGCTTAATCAATAACGCTGCACCCGACGACGCACTCGGATGAAGAGAACAAACTGCGGCTGGCCTGAAAATGTGTTTGTTCCAACACACTGATTAACTAATTTAAACAAGTGTTGCTGGTTTGATCGCCCACACATCAGCTGCCATCTTTCAAGAGAGATATCGGAGCAATGGAAATAGATGTGTTGGGGTGTGTAAGTGGGTGTGCGTCCACGCTGGACAGCTGAAGTGCGACAGTGTGTTGCATTTATAAGGAAGTGTGTGATTAGACAGAGCAGATATATGATACCACAGTGGCTCATATATGCCAGAGATCATGAAATAAGCCAGCAGTGGGTGTTGATTGTGGCTAGTGGCCGTGCGTGTGTGTGTTTATGTGAGATACGTGTGCGCTCGAAAGTCTGAGTGCATGTCTTTTGTTTTAGAGAAGGATCTATGCGTGTGTATGAAGGATGTTGTGTACTGTATGTTAGGTCAGGCTCCCCGCACCCCTCCAGTCCTACTGTGCCATTTCCATCAGGCCACTGCAGTGCTGGTGTAACCCTAGACCCCAGGGAACAACACTGCCTCTCTGTCCCTCCACCTCCAAATCAATACAGCTTCACACAGCCCTGACAACCTGGGGGAGACCATACACACACACACACACACTTAATCACACACACTTCCTCTTTCTCTATCAAAAATGCAGACTCTCCAATCTTAACTTGCTTTTGTTTATGCATTTAAAATCAAAAACAAGAATGCAACAGTATTATAAAACAAATTCACTCTGGTTAACATTTTGAATAAACAAACACACACAGTAAGTATATATACAGTATTGCATTTATTGTATAAAAACAATTTGTTTTGTTACAAAAAAAAAAAAAAAAAATGTGTATATATATATATATATATATATATATATGAAATATTTTAGTTCATAATTAAAAAATGAATATAAATATATTCTATGAAAGTATATAAATATAAAAATTAATGATAAAATCATGAAATTATAGTATCTTTTATATCTTTGATCACTGAGTATATATTCATAATTATCTATTTTTATGATAAGAATTGTGTTTTAATTATTTATTTATTTTTTATTTGATTTTATTTGGTTTTGCATTTATTGTTATACGAATGTATATTGTAGATGGAAAAGTAAGGGTGAGAGAGTGAGAATGGTTTCGGGACATGACTAAGGTTAGAGTCTGAAACTGTATTTGTGTTTTAATTGGAACTCTGTACTGACCAATCAGAAACCAGGAATGAAATGGTCTGTTTTACAACGTGTAGTAATTTATTCTGAATTTAAGACGTCAAAAACAAGTCACAAAGACTTGATCAATGCCAGTACTGAATGAACTGAGATTAAATGACATGAGATTATTATTACTTTTATTATCATTGTGATTATTATTGTTGTTGTTGTCATGATCATCAGCGTAAATGAAAACATAGGCGACCCAGATGTTAAGCTGGCCTCACATTGAGTTGTGGTATCAGGTATATAATGACAATGGCTGAGTTGCATTTGGCTCTGCAGCAGGCGAAGATTGAGTTTGGAGGGGGATTGGCTTTGTGGGGAATAACTGATAATTGATTGAGCAGCAGCATATTCTTGGGGGCTCAGCTAAGGCAGGTTTGGGTAAATTGGGTCGTTAGTTGCTCTTGACATGTGCACGTGTGACAATGTGGGTAGGTACACTGTATTGAATCATTGCTCATTGTCATGAGTCCCAGGATTATTTCACCATGCCGTCGATTTTTTTGTGTTCCGTTTTGTTGTAATACCAATATGTGAAACAGGTGCTTGATGATGAGGACAAATGATTTGCAATATGTTTGGGTTTTGTCCGATGTGCACCTCCGTCTCGTTCTCTTCTCCGGCAGAGCTCAGAGTGAGATATAGACAAGGCTGGCCTCTGCTGGAAGTGGGGTGGAAGCACAGGCAGTGGGATGCAAAAGGAGAAGTGCTTTGCTCTCATAATGGGGTCAGTGGCTCCCAGAGAGATGCGTCTCCTCGTTCAAGAGCCTTCCTCGTGCGCGTCTCCTCTCTGTTCCATGCAGGAGGGGCGGGAAAAGAGATAGAGGCCAGGATGGAAAGAGAAGGAGAATGCGAGACGCACATCCCCTGACAGGCTGCCATTGATTCGGTCTGGGGTTTTAAGACCCAGTGGTTTAGCCTTCCTCGGATAGAACTCCCATCCCCTTTCGCCAGCAATCATTTGCAAAATATGTGCACTAAGATAAGAGGCTGAAGAATAAGTATTTATCAACGAAAAACCATGTTTAATCCTACAGATTTGTCTCCCCCTTTCCGTTTTTTTATATCAGGGCATAAAAACACAGTCTATCTCTCTTGGAGAGATTAATCTGGAAAGGAGCTTTGAGAGGGAAAGTGGGATGATTGCCGGCTCTTCTCTGGGAATTGGGTTTATGGTCCAGGGAAAAGCATGCAGAAAAGCAGGGCTGGCAAGAGACCATGCCAACACAATAACCATTTAGCCTGTGCATATCTGCTCCTGTTTAACACCTCACGCAACGACCGATTGATCTGTTTATCTGATCATGGTTTTAGGCCATTTTTTCGTCCAATTTACGCCACTATTGCTTCCTTTGTGCACATCTGTCACAATGGTGTGTACAGTGTATGATGACTTTTTGAAGTTGTAAATAAACCAAAGATTGCACTCTCAAAAATAAAAGTTCTTTACTGGCATTGATGGTTCCATAAGGAACCTGAAATGTCTGTGGAACCTTTCAGTTACACAAAAGCTTCTTTAGATGATCAAAATGTACTTCAAACTAAGAAATGGTTATTTTAAGAACTGTTCACTGAAATATGGTTCTTCTACGGCATTGCTGCTGCAAGCACCCTTTTGGAACCTTTGTTTTTTAAGAGTGTAATTTGACACAAAACTGTTTCTCTCCTACTTTTCTTCTACACTTCAAAATGGAGAGATTTGATATGTTATTATAAATCTATGTTCTGTTCTCCACAGTCCAAAAAATTGTGCTGATTTAAAAGATTCATAAACATGAATCAAATGCTCCAGAATATACAAATCAGTGCTTTTGTATTAGAAACAGAGAACGCTAAATCAAACGGAGAATGAATGTTGTGTTTCTCTGCCCGGTGCGGAAGTACAGCGTGTGTGTGTGTGTGCGTGGGTGGATGAATGGGATCGCAAGTGCTCATGTGCCCAATATTTAATGGGAGGATGTGGAGAAGAAAGAAAATGGGAAGAAAGGAAGGTGTTCGCTCATGGCTGCAGAGCTCGAACTCCTCTGTCAATGTGGGGCTGCTAGTCTTGAGATGGACGGACAGGCCTGGTGGGTAAATGAAAAGAGAGATGGATAGAGGGAGAGAGGGAAGGAGTCGGGTGGAGGTGTGGGCACGTAGCTTATTATTTCTCTCCTCATGTGTTCTCTTCTGTTCCCCTGTAGAACCACACACTGAGCCAGCACGCACAGTGAGACCGGGCCCCGCAGGACTCCCGGTTCAGCCTAGAACCCCGACCCAGGCCCGGTGGGGGAGGAACATTTCAACATCACAGCCAATCAAAGTGTCATTTGCTACTCACATGTAAAACTCTAACGATTCCGCCACCAGGCGCAGCTATTACGAACGGTGGGGAATGAATATTAATGGGATATGCTATTAAAAAAGAAAAGGAGAGGAAAAGAAGGAGATGGAGAGAAAAAGGTATTCTACAGTACGTGCAGTATTTTTTATCGTCCCTTCTTCCTGGTTGTGTGTTCCTTAATTTCTCCCCATTTTATTTTTCATTTTTTCTAGATTTTTTGGGGACAAAAGATGTAAAAAAAAAAAAAAATGGAAGGAAAAGACACCCTCTGCCTGATTTTAATCTCTAGAAATACATATCTTGTCCTCTGTTGCTTCATGTATCAAGCTTAATTTGTGCCAATTTTGTTCTTTTCAATACATATATTCTCAGCCCTTTTTGTTTGATTTATTTGTACCATTTATTTCTTGCAGTAAATAGGTACTTGTGCTGTGCTGTGATTGCTTGCCAGTCGTAATATTTTTCCTTTCTATTATTATTGTTATATATTTTCTTTTTTTCTAATTACAGTACAAAAGACAAAAAACATATAAAGAAAAAAATAAAAAACATTATGGTTTTGATCGGATTTTCCAGTACATGGGCCTTATGGATGTTGTAAAAATGAATATTGATTTCAGTGCAACTGGATGATGTCTGCTTTTTAAATGTGAATTAACCAGATTGCAATAAACTAGTACAGTTGAAAATAAACAAATAAATAAATCATGAATAAAGGGAATCCGTGTATCTGAAGTGAATGTTCTTTCAAAGCGTATTGAAGCAGCTGAACTCCTTAGAGTGGCTCTGTTCCCCTGATGCCGTGTGATTTCTATTCTTCTTGTCATGCTTTCTATTTAACAATAAATATCTGTGAGCTACAGTAATGCTGCTCAAAGAACACAGATAATGTGCATAAAAAACGTATAATGACAGTGATAAACTCTTGGATGGGTGCGAACACGTGCTTAACGAAGGCTTGGTTTATTTTTACATTAAGAGATAATAAATAATAATGAAAATATTTGCAGTGGATATTATTATATATGTTAACATGGTAACAATTAGTTAATTTTATACAAATTCAAGTCTACTATGATTCATCTATAGGGGAGAAGAATACAGAATATTGCATCACAAACCATGATTCATGCCACTTTGGTTTAATTCAGTGCAAGAGGATCTGAATCAAACACTTGAGTGTTTGCCAATTATATATGGTGTTTTATAAAATTGTTACATAAAATAATGCAGGACTATATATTATGTAAATTTCCCTGTTTATTTAGTGTTATGATTGCTGTACATGTAAATAGGGAAAAACCAAGCACTGATCATCAGATGATTTAATGTCTTGTGACTCACTGAATAAGGGCAGAAACATCTATTTAAAGTAGTTTCTTCTTTTACCAGAGCAGTTTGTGCTTTAATTGCATCCATGTGTTTAAGCAGCTGATTCGGCCGCTGAGTCTCATAACTTGAGCTGGACAGAAGGTCTGTGCTGTTCCCAGAAATCCGCCATTGGAACGCATCAATACACTACGGGCCCCTGAGGGCCTCTGAACCTTTCTGCTTGGGGAAACAGGGTTCACCATCTGAGTAACTCCTAAAAACTTGAAAACTAGCATGTGATTTTACGAATCATTCACAAATACCCAATACTACTGAAAAATGCACTTTAGTTGTACTGTACTTCACTGTACTTTTAGCCAATCAGTTAACCAGTTTATCTGTTTCTAGGCGATTGCCAATCTTCACAGCCTCAGGGTTTTACAGACCCCCACACAGACTCTCAGCATCCCAAGGATTCTCAATATGACAAGATAGATTTCCTCTAAAACACTTTATAATTACTTTCATTAAGAAAATTCACCAACATTACCACATTATATAATGCTTAACAGATCATTAGCTAGCAAGTTAAGAAATAATCTTCTTAATTACATGTAAGCATGTGTTACAATTAATGTTTTTTGACATACCGTTATAAATGATATATTGGTCTTTATATTACATTATATTATATTATCCGCCAAAACAAACTGAGAAAACATTAATATACAGTGATATAATTTGTAACGTTACTGTTTTGTATTCTATTGTGTCTGAGTGTTTCAGTACCACATAACCAAATAGATTAACATAAACATGAGATAATATGATAATCTTATCGTTTTTTATCAACCGGTAGTACAGTAGTCATGTGTACTCAAACAATTTCGCTTCAAGACGCTCGTTTCCCTTATCAGCCTGTCAAAGACTTAAGATAGACTCGCATGAGCTGTTAGGGACCATCAATAAAACACCGTGCTTTTTTTTTACGGTCATAATATTTAACAGACAGTACCTATAAAAGCAAACACAAACAAAACAGTTAGTAAACATTTAAAAAATATAATGTCGTTTTGTTAATTATCTTAATCATTAATTAACAGCCAGTGATTGTTACAATTGTTTTGCGTCACAACACAAACATACATTTTACGATTATCCCTTAGAACACTCCACACCAAGAGAGCTCAAGAAAAGTTTTCCAAATATTCACTTTATTCAGGCTGTCGGACAGTTTAAAGACCTGGCTCAGACGTCCTGTGAGGAACAATATTTATCAATCATTTAGCTCATAAGATGAAGCAAGGTAAATAATTATTACAATATGTCTTTTCGTGCTTATTTTAGTTCCGGGTGTGTTTCACTGAAGTAGGAACCTCAGTGGGCTAGGAAAGGTGTGCCATTCAGCGCTAAACCTAAACCCCTGTGTATTAGTTACTAAATGCACGATATAACGTCATTATTAATGCATTTTCTCTGAAAACTGGCCATCATAAGAAACCATGGCTGCGGCGTTACTGTCAGAGACGGAGATCAGACAGCGGTCTATGGCAGAGGAGGATCCGAACGGGAATGAACATGGGGCGGCTGCGCGCAGCACCGCGCCTCGCTGGGGACCGCAACACGCCGGAGCCCAACAGCTCGCCAAGCTTTACTCTCCAGGTAAGACAAGTATACCGACTGTCATTAAACAGTGTTTATAGGAATTGTTTTTGTACTGTTTTATGCTGCATCATCATCGGGCCACATTAAGGCCAGGAAAGCGCGCACGTATACAAAAGTTATATGTAGCTTTATGCAAAGAGGTCAGTTTGAGATCATTATGTGACAGCAGCGCATGAATGACGTCAACATAATATAAGGCACATTGATGCTTGTATAACATCCTCCTGAAAATGCAAGACTTCCCAGTTATGGGTTTCCTGTATTGTGTACTTGTTTCTTCGTAACACTGTGCGTTCAGACCTATAGAAGTATAAGACACTAGTACCTGTCAGGATAAAGTGTTAAGACACTAGTACCTGTCAGGATAAAGTGTTAAGAACAAGAGAATCGTTTTCAACTCTTACTGGGACTGTTCACTCAAAATTTTGCATTCTGTCTATATTTTCTCACCCTCATATTTGTCCAGATCTTTTGGATTATATTTTATATATTTGATCTTTATTGGAGCTCAAAAGAGATAAGAGATGTTGGGCGGCCTGTCACTGTTCAGTTCATCTTTTTCCATAAAGTGAAAGTGAATTGTGAAATTCTGCCTTCAGAAAATGATGGCATTATTTGTTTTGGGTGAATTGTTTATGATTTGCTGTACAACTATTACATATTAATAGACTTTCAGATTTGACTTCATTCCACTTTTGGCTTAGTGGAAAACAGCTCCATCTTTGCACATCATGAGCCAGAGATCAACAGCGTTAGGGAATGCCTTTAACCCCCAACCCCACTATTCCATCCTTCTAACCTCCAACTAAAACAAGATTCAAGTCCCCCTCCACTGTCCTCTAGCTGCAGAAGCAGTGTCATGGGACACTTGTAGTTTGCAGCTGTAATTAAAACTACATCGATTTAATTCAAAATGCTATTAAGAATGATAATGACCACTCCATTTTCTTTGGCAACGCACCCAGCGTGTTAAGCATATGCTACCACTGGCACGTCCAGCATGTAAATTACTTGCCCATGTTGAGAATGTTTGAGAGAAGTTTAAATAATGTTGTGATGCTTCTCTCTGTGAATGGGGTGGATGGGATTTTTGGATGAGCTCAGTTGAGTTTAGTATTCACCAGCTGTGAAGTGCATGTCGGAGAGGCTTAACTGTGGGATTCTTAAGGAAAGTACACGGGGATTGTTGTTTTGCTTGTGCTGTGGTTTGCATGCTGTTTGCGGTTGTAATTAGCACACTTTCAAAGTTTATCGTCCATGACATACAGGATTGTGGTTGGTGGGCGGGGGTGGGGGGTAATATTTCATAGTATTGCAATCTTTTACCTCAAAATGCAAACTAATATTCTTACAAATGTTCTATATTTTAGATTTACACTACCTTTCAAAAGTTTTGTGTCATTTAGGGTCACAAAGGCTTCATTTAATTGATCAAAAAACAGTAGAAACAATAATATTATTACAATGTAAAATAACTGATTTCTATTTTAAAGGGAAGGCGTAATGCTATTTCATGCATTCTGACTTTTTTACACTGTTAAAGAGTTTGATTCTCATGCTAAACGTGACCAAAGTTTCAAAAAACAAGTTGGACTTATTATGGATTATTTATAAGTTATAGGTTTTTTTTTTTTTTGTATAACGTCATAAAGGGCAGAATTCCTTGTATGGCTATCAACTGGCTTTTATTTTAATTTTAGTTTTTTTTTTTTTTAAGTTTGTTTATAAGGTTTATAGACCTTACAGAAAAGAAACATGGATAAATTGATTCTAATTAAGTGTGTGCTATGGCCACTTTAATTTTAATTCATTTATTTTGAACACAGTTCTAATTCATTATTTGAACACAGACTTGGAATCTTAGATTTATTTGGTTTGTTTTTGAAGAAATTTTGAATTTGTTTATGTGACTTTCACACCATAGAACGGTGCGATGTGGTTCCAAAATGGTGATACCTCATGGCTTGCTTCTTGCAGGTATCAAACCATCAACCTTGTCGTTACCATTTCTGCAAGTACACCACACCATCCCCAAATGGTCTTGTCCACCTCAAGCCCTTGTATATTTCCTTTAATTCAATCCTTTATCCACAAAAAGTGCCGTAGTCTTGGAATCCAATGGTTTGGTTACCTGAGACCCTTGACTTCTGATGGAATTCAGCTGAACTGCAGTCCGTCTAGAGAGGCCATGGAGAGCAGAGGGTTGAGCCAGAGAATATGATGTCAAGGATGCTAAAAGCAGACGCTCCGGAGACTTTTCTGAGGCTGGTTTGTGTCTGAGATGAGGTGAGCGGAAATGGCGTTTGGAAGTGTTGAGGCTTACTGGTGAAAAGGGATTGATGAGGCTTCAGTCTGCTCAATGAAGCCTCCGGCTCATTACTGTAACCCCAGGACAGCGAAACAGCTGGACGCCTCTCCCTGCCATATGTCTGCGTGTCATGCACCACTGACTGCTCTTTGTGCTTCTTATCCCACTTTACAGATTCGCCGCAAAGTAAACAGGATTTACAGGCTACTTTCTGTTTCCCCCATCGCCTCTGCCAGTCGCTATGCTTTGGTTACCGAGGTGCTTGTGGTGTGTGTGTGGGAGTGTGTGTTCAAGAAAAAAAGAGATCAATATAGTATTACATCACAAGATCTAGTTTACTATTCAGTCAGCGATCTTGACTTCAATTGGTTTAGTTGTTCCTTATTGTGGCAGGCTGATTACAGGCTTGACTACAAGAAAGCTTGAACCATGCGGAAAGGTGAATGATACGGGTGTAAATTGGTGGACGGCACTATAGACACACTGACCTACAAGTGTAAATGTGATTTTAAGCTTATCAGCTGTCAAACACCTCTATATTTATTTATGCTAGCAATCCTGCAGATAAGCCAACAATGGCTCAACACTGCACACCAGGAGCGTTATCTTCTTTGTGTCTGAATCCGTTCCGCCATAACAGTCCACTCTGAGATACATTCTTGTTGCACACACACCTTGAGAATGATTTTTATAATACATAAATGGATTCTTCCACCTGCAGGTTTTGAAGTTAATGTGCAACTTTATGCAGTTTGAGGGCACATATATATTTTCTTTAATCTTTCTGCATGGAAACAAAGTTGTATTTCCAAGGCACAAGTTTGATACAGTGAATGCTTTTGTCGATTAAATAATCACAGGTTTTGTCAACATTTTCAAGGTTGGTGGGATCAAATCTTAAAAAAACGTTTAACTTATTTTTATCTTTACTAATGCTAAAACCTAATGCTATACAACATGTAAAAACACAAACTGTGGATTATTGTTTTATTTCGGTCAGATGGTCTCTTGCTGTCTCAGTGGCAAGTTCTGGGCCAGAATAATCCGCAGTATGTAGACCATCTGCCAGTTGCAACAACCCCCTTAAGTTACAAAAAAAATTGAGTGATAATATGTTTACAATTATAAGGTGGTGAGAACAGGTCTTTTGCAAAGGCTATGCCAAGTCCGACCACTTGAAATCCAGCTGTTTTCCTTTCCTGTCATTTAATGTGGTGTTCTCTTGCCGTAGATCATCAGAGGGCATCTGACGGTCTTGGAGATGGAAATTTACTGAAGAAATTCACATTGAGTGTCTTGAGGTCATAGCTGCTATGTCAGCCTTTAACCCTGTGATCTTCGGTTCACTTCCCTATCACTCTCTCTTGATTATCCAGTATCTGACTGACTCTGAATGCCATCACTGTTTTATCTGTCTTTTAAATGTAACTCCTGGATGTAGGGGAAGATAAAATGGCTCTAATAAGCCATTTTTGAACTTTTTACCTGCTACTTTACCTGTCAGTTTTGGTGAATGTATGACATCAGTTCATACAGATGTTCACACAGATTTGCTAGTAGAGTAACCACAGGTGTATTTCATCAAATCCAATCGGAAAAAAAACAATAATACAAAAGTTTGGGGTCAGTAAGATTTTATTTTATTTTTTTCTTCTTTTTAAAAAAAAAAGAAAATTATACGTTTATTTAGCAAGGGTGCATTAGACTGATCCAAAGTGACAGTACATTTTTTTATGATGTTACAAAATATTTCTTTTGAACTTTCTATTCATCAAAGAATCCTGAAAAAAAAGAGATTTTGCAGCACAACTGTTTCCAACATACAGAGTGAGTTTTTGCAACAGCTTAAGTAAAGTACTTCTATTGTTCAGCACCTGTTATCTGTATTAATAGTAAGCTAGTAACAGAGGCACTGCAACATTTACATGTAAGAAATAAAAGTTACAAAAGAGCCCGAGCCAAAAGAAAGCAGTTGATCTTTCAGCTTGCTGCCGTGTTGGCAAATTCTCCGTTCTGTGGCAGAGGGCCGGAGCTGTGTAGTGTTTCTCAACCAGGGGTCCGTGAACAACTAGTGGTCCTTGACGTAATGCCAGGGGGTCTATATAAAGTAGGGCTGGGCGATATATCTAACGATATGATCATGCGCATCTAGTCAGTAAATCCGGTTCTGTGATTACCGCTAAATCGCCATCACCTGCTTTCAAATTGAGCGGCATTTAATAGACAGAGCCGTAGATCACTGAAAAGCTAATATCGCGTTCATTATCGAAGGTGATTCATCTTGGATAATGAACATGATAGTGCGTAGCTTGTCAGTGATCTATGACTAGGTGCGCATGATCATATCGTTAGATATATCGCACAGCCCTAATATAAAGTATGAATTTTTTTTTTTTTATGATCTTTTATTTTGTATATTTTGACATGACATGTTCCCATGAATGGAAAAAGTAGGTCCTCACAAATTGACTAAATGTAAATTTTGTTCTGGGGATCCCAGAGGATGGTTTTAAATTGGACTGGGGTCCGGTTCTCCAAAAGGTTTAGATTCACGGAGTTACAGCACAGAGTGGAGACTGGCCATGGAGTAGAATAAGACGGCATGACACTGAGCATAACCCTGCCTTCAGTTCCTCTGCACCGCACCACATACTGCACAACACATCCAAACACACACACAATCCATCCTCCATCCTGATGATCACCTTCCTGTACAGTGCGAGTATGTGCTTCTAATAGGTTGTAAATACAACTTTTGAGCAATTATTTCAAAAGCATTAAAAAATATTACTACCTCAAACTTTTGAATGGTAGTTTATGACAATGTTCACACATCTTTTTGCCTTACCATTAAAGTATATGATGACTAGAGACTCCACAAAGGCACTATGACAAGACTTTTGCACTGTACTTAGTCTTCTGAAGCCATACAATTTTAGTTTTATCATAGACCAATGTTTCTCTCTCTGCCACAGCTCTGAAATTCCATTTGTGCATTTTAATATTCAAATATGGTTTATTTTGATCATGACAGGCTACTTTAGGGGTGTCCAAAGTTGGTCCTTGAGGGCCACTGTCCTGCAGAGTTTAGCTCTGACCTGCTGTATAATTTATCCTGCCTTCCTGTCAAACTCACACCAAATTGACCCCGTCATGCCTTCCAAGTGATCTTGGCTCTCATACGCTGACCCTGGGGTCAAAAGGTCACAGGTTCAAGGTGCTGAACGACTAACTCATGGCCGTAATTCTGAGCTGGTCTTGTGACCCGGGCCACAGCGGAATCAGACAGTCGCTATGTGACACAAAACATATAGTTTTGCTCAGGCTTTCACTGCGCCACTCTGTCCGAGCTTGAACTGCACACTGTTAGCATAAACAAAAGCCAAGTAGGCTCTCGAGGGGAAGTGGGAGAGAAGAAAAGAGAGGGAGACAGAGAGACAGAGAGACAAGGAGGAGGGGAACCTGGCTACCTGCAATCTCTCCTGCTGGTCTTCTCAATTATACACACACCAGGGCAGCTAAATGCATTAGGACCTCAGCTGTATACATGAAACAAAACTGGACTCACACACAAACACACACACACACAAATGTTTTTGGGATGGGGGGAGGGTTCAAATGTGGCAGGGTGTTAACGCCGCACACAGAATTGTCTCTTTTGCATGCCTACACGCACAAACTGTAGAAGCGTACCAGGGTGCCCAAATAAACTTGGACTGGAACCACACAGCCTGTTATTAATATTTGATGGAGTTCTCCATCAGCTTTCTGTGTGAATTCAGGTGGTTTGTGGCAATTGGGAACAGGGACAGTGGGTGAGCCGTATAATTACTATTATCTAAATTCCATTTCTGAACGCGGCCCTTCCAGTGCCGTCCTCAATCAGCGCTGTATTTAGTATGGAGTTCTCGCTGAAGTGGCTCCGCTGTGAATTTTCAATATTTAAAATCCACTCTCTGCATTTTAATCCCTCTCTCTTATTAATGAATTTCAATCTAAAGGTCATAAGCCTACTCAACTCTTTGCGTTCCCGAGGTCAGCTGTTCGGATTCTAGTCCATACCGTAAAGATGTGAGAAATATGACTGAGTTTATGGGACGACTTGTTTTGTTCAATCTGTCTGTCCCGACTGATTGCATACAACCTCTCGACATGAACGTTCATTTGTTACTCTGGAGATTTGGAGATCTTAAAAGGTAGTGTGTATTTGGATTTTATGTGTGTATGGGGGGGGGTGGGTCTCAGGGGTTGCTCTTTCCTAATCCTGTCATCTGGGGCCCTTATCACGGTCTGACTGGGTACACAATCAGAAATGCATTAAAGTGTCTACCTATCTCTCTGTCTCTTTAAAATGGGGTTAACTAATAGGAATGGTAACGAGAACCAGCTTTTTTTTTTTTTTTTTTTTATTATTTTGTTAAATGACATCATAAATTGTTACTTTTTTATGGCTCACATCCCTAGTAAAACTTTTGTTCCTAGTGGTGAATGGTTTAGTTTTTGTGTTCACCCAGTCCAATAAGTTTTTGTCTCTCTTTAGAAAAAAAAAAATACTGTCTATCAGTCCTCACATACTTGTCTGTTTTCATTATTATTATTATCATTATTATTATAAATAACAGAGTATTGTATCCCATGCACAAAGTGTGTTTGAGTGTGTCTGGGTACGTGTTAGCGTGTGTGTCCAAGGTTGAGTTGTCCACTGAGAACAGATGAAAGCAACAAGGCCTGTGACTGATCCATTTGTCCTGATCAGGGGAATTCTACCTCCCTCTCTCTTACTCTCTTTCTCTTCCTCTCGCCATGTATGACCCACTTTTCCTGTCTCTCCCTTCTTTCCCAAAGTCCCCTCTGAAGACAGGCCTACAGAGAGCTGGCAAGGGGACAATGTGCATGTGCATCTGTGCCATTATGTATCCCGCTAAATATAATTGTCTGTGTGCTAATATGAGGTTCATTTTCCTGGCCAGCATTTGATGTTCCTAAATCAATACCATTTCCTTTTTGCCCACATGTAGATGCCCTTGGCATTGTTGGGGGGGGGGGGGGTAAAGTGTGGTAGAGAATGGCTCAGTCATGGCATGTTGGCAGGACTTTGTGGCATGGCCGGCCCTCTGAAAGGCTGCTATTCTGAGTCTGTGAGTTGCTTTTTGTCTGCCTATCCGGAGGAGGTGAGAGCCGTTCTTTCAGTGCCGCGGCTGCGCTGAGAACAGAGGCCCGCGTACCACCGCAGCCCCATCAGGAGAGCCCGCCGAAGAAAAGAGCCCTTTGTTCATCGAGGGTAGAGACAGAAAAAACACCCATCTCTCCTCGCACAAACAACACATACTGTTCACACTCACTGACTTCTGCAAGCGTGACAGGTGATAAACCGCCACCATGCCCCCCGCACCCCACCCCTTTTCTTCTGCACTCACCCTTACTCAGCATGGGGTCTAAGCATCCTATCAGATGTCCCATCAGAGCTGTAAAAGCTTTCATTAATTTATTACAGGATTAGTTCATCCAACAAATGAGAACTGCCGTTGTTTAAGTCTTTTTTTAAACTTGTTTGACTTTCAGAAGGACACAAAAGGGGACATTTCAATAATGTGTCAGGATGCTCTTTTCCATGCAATTACAGTGAATGAGGTGAAGATTTTAAGCATTGAAATTATTCTAAAGTATCATAAGTGGTCTTAAATGACTTGTGCACATATCTGTGTTATAAAAAATGTAATTTATGTAGCTGTTTACTGATAATCTTGCTGCAACCTGATTACTGAATCTGTGAGCCTAACTTGAGAACTGAATCATTCTGATTCAAGACTAGTTTTGTGAACTGGATCAGCTGATTTTAAAAGAGTCAGTTGATTTATTCATCACTCCTTTTATGATATCGATATTTATATTGGATAACGACTTAAATTTGTTTTTTTTGTCACACAATTCTATTGTATTTCTTCAGAAAACATGCACATATTATGACTTTTACTTTTAAAGGTATAGTGATGTTATTCCAAACGTGTAATACCTTTTTTTTTTTCCTGTGGAACAAGAAGAAATTTTGAAGATTGCTGGTTATCAAACCGTTAGTTCATATTGACTTTAATTGTAATTTTCATCCATTTTACCCATCCAAAGTGCACACACACAGCAGTGAACACACACACACCCGGAGCAGTGGGCAGCCCTTTATGCTGCTGCGCCCGGGGAGCAGTTGGGTGTTTGGTGCCTTGCTCAAGGGCACCTAAGTCATGGTACTGCCGGCCCGAGACTCAAACCCACAACCCTAGGGTTAGGAGTCAAACTCTCTAACCACTATGCCACGACTTCCCCAAAATGGCTAAGAGAGGAAAGATTCAGTAGGTCTTTCACCTCAAACTGTGTAACCGTGGTTGCATGCATCAGCAGGTGAAGCACGGTGAAAATCGAGGATGGACGATGCCATATTACAGCCTGCCGCAGAAACTTGCGCACATTATGACAGAGCGAGAGAGCAAGAATGCCATTAGCATTCACGGTCGTTGTTTAGCACTCCAGCTGCCCCTCTGCATCGAACCAGGCGTCGTTGATTAATTTCAGCCTATTAGCACCCCCTACCCTCCCCCCGCCCCTCCCAGGTTAATTCCCCATGCCAGCGAGCAGGAAAGGGGGCTGCGGGTGTGAGCGATGGTGCAGGGGGTTGCAGGGGAGCACGTTGTTGTCAGGACTGTATTAATGAGCACGCTGCTCAGGTCCAGTGGACAGGGGGACGGTGTTCCTGGCTGCGTACAGCGGCGGAGGCTCTGTCGAGGCCTGGCCTAGTTTCTGCCCTCACCGGGGAGCGGGAGGATCCAAGGACTGACGCTGAGCACCTGACAGCGGCCCCACTGCTGCGAGAGTGTGTACACATGTCTGTGTGTGAGAGAAAAAAGACGGGAAAGAGAGGACGCAAGTGTTGGAGTGGGTACAATTTTTTTTTTTTTTTTAGGTTTCTGTCTCTGAATAATCTTGTAAGTTCTCAGAGATGGTGTTATGTTATGTGTTTTGAACAGCGGTAGATATTTTCCCACTTTTCATTTCTCTGTGATATTCTGTCAAAAGAGCTGTACTATTGTTCCTCTACAAAAAAGAATTACTGTAAAAGTGCTTTCATGCAAACCTCATTCAGATTTCAACACCACGTTTGAGGCTGCTGTGATGTGTAAAGAAAAAAAGCACAATGTTGATGACAACCTGATGTGCTGCACCTGGACTTTGTCATCCCTCCACTTCCTGTTGAGCTACCACATTTAGTCCAACTGCACAATCCATTGTGCCATCAGAAAATGACTATAACAACATCAGCTGACCCTGGATCATCTGTTCCCTTATATGTTCTCTGGTATATAAAAACAGGTGGTTTTATGCTCATGTTATGTTGTATTCTCATTTGGCACTGTACATGAACGAGTCAGAACCTGAATTTTATTGTCTCCCTCCTCCTGATGGGTTTAGGGTTTTACAGTACATCGGTTATGGTATGTTTGTTAAATGGCCATTCCACTTAATCATCCACATCACAGCAATCATATTTTTCTAAATAAAAAAATAAGTCATTTTTAATCCAAGTAGTGAGCTTGCGATCAACCTCAAATGTTATAATTTGGTAACTATTTACAGTTTTATTCCATTTGTCAGTCAGTACACTAGTCAAACTGTTTTTGAGAGGCAATAAAAATGACAAAATAGAAAGATGAGTTGTCTGTAATCAGACACCTTTCACATTAATCCAGCAAGCAATTTTACAGTTGAACTCAAGTCTGCACCAAAACCTGGATGGATCTCAGGGTGCTTTATGGGATACAAGCTGTTAGGTTAAGGATTCCAAAGTTTGGTGCTCTTATAACTAAACAAAATATAACACAGGCTTGTAAGTGCATTATGAGAACCACGGTCCATCGTTCAGGCATATAATGTTGGCTGGCCCACTGAGGCGCTATAAATAGCTGTCATCAATATCATCTTCTCAACCTCCTCACGTTCCCAATCCACTCAGGATGGCTCCTCTAATGGCATTAAATTTTCAAAAGAGCTGAGTCCACTGTGCCTCTCCATGCCCACATCCGCCCAACAGGAGAGCAATGGAGAGAGCGATGGAACAAGAAGAAAGAGTCACAGTAAAAGAACGAAAGACTCAGACGTGCTGGAATGCAGTTTAATACTGAATATGCAAGCGGAGATTGAATGTAGGCTGTGGAGAGATGGGGACATGTAGATGTGGTTGGTGTCCATATCTACTAATTCTCTACTCTGTTGTGAATAATGCATTAGCACTTTAATCATCCTCCACGGCCGGCCGCTGTGCCACACCGCTGTCATGGTGGTCTGAACAGTGCCCGTTGTGGCCCCTCCATCGGTGCCCTCTGCCCTGACCTGGGACGTTTAGCTGTGTCAGGCAAACGCACCATCGCAAGAGATCCTGACCTTCGCCTCTACCTACAACTTGTCCTAGTTTAATCGATTACTCCTGAGCTCATGAGATAATGGGACACACACACACTTACACACGTTCAGCTTGTCTCCTGTCCGCTGACCCTGATGACCTTTTCTGCTTTTGAGAGATGTCAGTTCGCTGCTGTCTGTGACCTCGCAGTGGACACTGTAGTTAAATATATTGTAACTAAGGAGAATTAATAACATTCAAAAGATGGTATAAGTATTTTTTTTAACCTGATGAGAGTCTATTCATACAACTACTGACAAGTCAACTAGTTAATTTTGCACTCAGCCGTGTAAATTTTGTCTTTTTGCTGTTCTGTTGTTTCTCAATGTTTTTTTTCCCTGTTCTTCTTTTGAATTTTTATTTAATTAACTATTTATTTCTTAGTGTTGTTGGTATTGTTCCAATAAGTAAAATAGGTCAATATACAGTATTTAAGCCAGCAAATTAAATTCTAGAAATAATCATCTCCAAATTCTTAGTTGTTCTACCAGCTGTTAAAATAAGATGTTTTATCTATGTGATGTATGAAGGTTGTTTCTTTCTGTTGTTTCTTATTATTTTTTTAATTCTTGTTTGAAATTTGTGTCAATCAAAATATGTATAGTACTAATGTACCTTTGTGTGTTTGTTGTCCCTGTAGGAAAGCGGCTGCAGGAGTGGATCTGTGTGGTTCTGTGCCTCTCGCTCTTCGCTCTTAACCTCTCCTTCCTCTTCCTCAACTTCTCCACAGTGCACATCTACAGAATCATCTTTGGCATTGGTAAGCCTTACATTATTATTATTGACCTTTATGTTCATGTCTTTCCTTGTTTTCTAATGAAGTTCTGCTGTCATTATCTCTGCAGAAACCCATTGGTTGTAGTGCACTTTTTTCCATGTCATGGTCTCATGGTGAATTTTATTTCAGTACTGACTGAATTCAACAGCTTCTTTCTTTCTCTTAAAGTGACTGGTATTGTGACAGCAGATTTTGCCTCTGGGATTGTACATTGGGGAGCTGATACATGGGGTTCAGTGGACATCCCTGTAATTGGAAAGGTAAGGACCAAGGCCTATGCATAGTTCAGTATGTATGACATAACTGTTTTTACACTATATGAATGTGATTGGCTACAGGTGTGTGGGCACATTTAGGTACAGTGGCACCATCTTTCTGGCAAACATGCATTTCCCACACACTCATATGCACAGTGTGGTCTCTAAGCGTAGTATCTTGTTTGATTGTAACAAATTACTCCGTTTAATTTTCATATCAGCTTTTGCTCTATTGGCCTGTTATGGTTTACCAGGCTTAAAAAACGGCAAGTGTGAAATGCCATCTCCACCCTGGGGAGTTCAGCCCTTCCTGCTTTCCTGGAGCGCCACATCTTAACCCCACCCACCCTCAAGCCCAAAGGGTGCTGGGGATACTCAGGAGAGGTTGCATTAATGCATAGTACGGTCGCACTCTCCTTGCCCAATCAGAGAAAAGGTCACCCCCTCGCTGTCCAATTAAAAAGCAGCCGACACTTGCTTTCTGTGTCGGACAAGTAGGGGCCATGAATCTGGAAGCATTTATGTGTTTTTGTGCTGACAGGGGTCGTTGTGCTATTATGTGGAAGAGGGCAGTAGACTGGCGGTAGAAAAAGGGCAAACCTTAGCTAAATCTGGTCCCGTGTGCCAATTATTAGGCTACTTCAGGAAATATGGACTGTTAAATGTGATTACAGTGAAAGGAAATTACAAGTATACAGGTTTAGCAATGATCAGAATACACTTCACCGTGAGTGTGGCTATGAAATTTTCAAAGTTTCAGGTCTGTCCGATCTTTCCTATTTCCTATTCTTTGGCTGATGTGTGCTCTATAGAGATGGGGTCCTTTAGGACTGGGTGGTTTGATGCCTTATACTGTGCAACTCCAAATAGTCTGCTGCTATAGCATTTATACCTTAATATGATTTGATGTGGTGATTATGTATAAAAAAAAGAAAGGCGATCATCTAAATGTATGTTTACATTGTCTAAATAAATAAACAACTAAAAAGAAAAATCAGTCTGTTTAGGCTTCACAGCAATATAATGTATTGTGTGAAAAATGGACAGATGTATCACTTATAACACAAATTTTCACCACATGAAATATTGATTTGAGAAGTAACCATTTTAAAATCTTGCTTGTTTATGTTAAGGGAAGTCGTGGCCTAATGGTTAGAGAGTCAGACTTGCAATCGAAAGGTTGTGAGTTCGAGTCCCGGGCCGGCAGGAATTGTGGGTGGGGGGAGTGCATGTACAGTTCTCTCTACACCTTCAATACCACGACTTAGGTGCCCTTGAGCAAGGCATCGAACCCCCAACTGCTCCCCGGGCGCCGCAGCATAAATGGCTGCCCACTGCTCTGGGTGTGTGCTCACAGTGTGTGTGTGTGTTCACTGCTCTGTGTGTGTGCATTTCGGATGGGTTAAATGCAGAGCACAAATTCTGAGTATGGGTCAACATACTTGGCTGAATGTCACTTCACTTTCACTTTCACTTTTAATATATAATCCATTACAGTGTGCATAACAGTCATTCTAACAACAGGACAAGCACTTCAATAATATCAGCTTTACTGTAGGCCTACTATCAATCTACTATTCTATCAATCTATCACGTGTTCGTGGTGTGATCCCAGACATGTGAAAGGACCGCCGGTTACAGCTGGGAATCGATTCCAAAAAGAATCAGTTTCAAGGCTTTGGGAATCAATAGTTGATACCAAAGGTTGAATCAGTTCCTTCAAATGGAATCAATTCCTCTGTAAGAGCATTTCTTAAATTTTAGAGTTAATCATTAATTTTCCATGCTAATAGTGATTGGTAGCCTGATTCATTTTCGTGAACAAATTTGTTTAATTCAGTGAAATCGTTTCAGAAAATGATTCAGCAGGTCTCTTACTCCATTGCGTAATCTCTCTGGAATAGATTTAAAAAATCTCTGAATCAAACAGCCCTAGCCACAAATACCTGGATGAGCGGTCATTATACAACATTGGTATTGACCATTGTCATTGTGATGAATACCTGATTTCAAAATGTCCTGACTGACCAATAAAAATTATTTCGGAGGGCTGTGTAATACATTTTCAATATCAACTGATAGTGACCATTTACAGTTCTCTAATGTTGTCCATTATGGTACTGATAATATACAATGGTTTTAGTCATACTGCCCACACCTTATGCCCTGCTTCTATAATGGGGGCATATTTACATGCTGGTCATTGAGGCCCTCAGTTGTCCTACATTGCCAATTCTTTGAGGCCGTGAGCAGGATTGTAGAGAGCAGATCATCTAAACAGCCCGTTCATCACCAGCTGTGGGTCAGGCCGAGGAGCCCCATTCTCTTGCTTTCATCATCGTCCTTCTGTGCTGTAAAACGGCTCAGCCACACCGCCTCACCGTGAAGGGGTTTCCATCCGGCTCCGCAGCCACCGCCGATCCTTCTGCTGTCGAGGATAATTAGGATCCGCCACCTGGGAGTGATCGGACTTCAAAAAAAGCGAGGGAATTTACAGACATCCAGAACGCTGAGCTTTAAGACCCCTAACCAGCAGATTAAAGGTGGCACTTAGTGGACCGATATATATGGCTTTTTTTGTCCACATGTTCAAACAAGAAGCACCAACTTGAGGGAGAATCATTAATGACTGTGATTAAACAGGCACTTAAGAGCAAAGAGCGTAGGGAGGAGGAAAAAAGGCAAGAGAAATGAAATGGATCTCTCATGTGCACTCTGGTCTTTGGCTGGGTTGCTAGGGCAATCTGAAGATGTGAGTCGTGATTAGGCAGAAGGCGGGTGAGGCGAGACGAGGCAAGGCAGGCCGTTAAATGGTGTGGGATTAGCAGCAGCGAGGCACAGGTTTGCCGCAGTGTGCCGGTGAGTCGACATGCACGCCGTGTGCTTGGGCTTAGCGCTCTTTTAATCTCACGCACAGATAGATGGAAAGGAAACGAGGAGAACAGGAGGGAGCATAATTGTCGAAATATCAACAGATAGTTTTCTCAGCTCCAGCAGAGTGTCACCACTTGCTCTCAGATATAGGTGTGATTGAGTTCAGCCCACAAACACGCAATAATGACACCCCCCCAAGCTCCATCTCTGAAACGCTATGGTAATGTGCCTCCAGACGATTTCTCCTTTTTATGTGGAAAATAAATTACATTCATTCTTGTATTTTCCTTTGTGCTTATACAATCCTTTCTCTTAGTCCCTTTCATTTTACGACACCCGCCCAGTCGCAGACGGGTGTCCGTCTCAAAGCAGCACTCCTGGGCGTGAGTGACAGGCGCTGCTGGGTTAGTGGTTTTCATGATGCTGGATCTGAGCCGTGGGGAAGTGATGTTTAATGCCAGGTTATCTCTCCGCTCCGAACGTCTAGCTCATGTTGCATGTGTCAATTTTTCATTTAGGACCTAGTACCGCCAACACACCAATTTGCGTCTATCAGTCAACATCTAACCCCACCCAGCCCTGTCTTGTGGCCAGATTCAGGCAAAATCTTCCTTTTCGCATTTTCAATGCTGATTTTTATGGAAAACCTGTGGTTGCTACATTCGTACTGATACGGATGTGCAAAAGTGCGTATTTTCATAATTGACTAACCAGACAGCATGTTGCCTGGACAACTAGTTGACTAATCATTATTGACTAGAAGTACTGTATAATAAATAAATAGGTTGGTTTTGGTGCACCTGATTCTATTTTTCTTAAACAAGGCACATTCTTTAATCGTGAACATCTAAATGAGTTAAGTGAAATGACCCAGAAGCAACTGGTTTTAAAAGTTGGACTATTTTTTACTGGTGGACACATGCAACTCTGGTAGCAAAATGCTAAAATTTGCATGAAAATTTTCTAACGGTTCGGTTAAAATAACAACATTTATATATATATATATATATATATATATATATATATATATATATATATATATAAAAAAATGTATTCAGTCGTCCTTACTAATCGACTATTCAGTTCTTGCAGCTGAACATTGTGACCGGTTCTTATTGGGACAGTAGCTGAGTACATTATCAAATATTAATTAATAAAACATTCAAGGGTGTCAAATGTGTAGAACTTTGTGACAGATGTTTCTGAAAAGTTCTACACACAGATTTTCTGTGGGCTTCCAGCTCATTATCAGTGGAGAAACTTCAGGCAGAGGATGTTTTTGGTTTCTGTACTGATTATTTTAGTTTAAACTCTTCTTTTTTTAATTATCACCCTAAAATGCACATCCAGTGTTCTTACAGCTTGTTCAGAGTCTAACTATAACACAACAATAGCTTCTAGTTTGACCCTGCACTGTCTTTATCATAGACGTACCCATTCATTACCACTGGGTAATGGATCTAAATTGCAGCCCTAGACACCCCTGCCTGTTTTTCAATTGAACCTTAACCTCCCTTCTCCCTGCTCCCCCCATCTCTCTTTACCTCTCTCTTTCCATTCAGGCATTTATTCGCCCGTTCCGGGAGCACCACATTGATCCGACGGCTATCACACGGCATGACTTCATAGAGACTAATGGAGACAACTGCATGATCACCATCCTGCCTCTGGCCCACATGGCCTATAAATTCCTATCCTACCCACCAGGTACACACACACATCCACTCTCTTTTCCAATGTGTCATTGAGAGTGAGTCAGTGTGACTATTTAAGAACCAACGAGTGTGACCTGAGTGCAACACCTTGTCTTGGAGCTGTCGGTTTGCCCCACATTCATCTTAAAATCGACAAATGAGAATATGGTTTGAAAAGGGTCAAATGTTCTCAGTTCCATTTTTGCCCTGCATGGGTTGCAGGAGCAGCTCAGGCAAAAAATTTAACTTTTTATTCTTCACTCATGCTCATGTTATTATGACTTTCTTTCCTCCTTATAAGGAGTGCTTACATTTTCCATATATTTAGATATTTCTAATGTTGTTTTTTTTGGCCATTAAAGGAATAGTTCACACAGAAATAAAAAATCTGTCAGCTGTTACACACCCTTAAATTGTTCCAAACTCAAGACTTTCCCTCGAGTGAAAGTCCATTCCACTGAAATGTTTACTCTTCAAAATATTCTTAATGAGATCAAAATCCATATTGAGTGGATACAAAGACACAATTTACATAGAGCACATTGAATATGGTAAAAGGAAGCTCAACTATACTTGATTGGATGCGTTTTTTTTATTTTTTTAGATTTTTAAGGTGTTTTGTATTGCTTTGTGAAAATAGCTTGAAATTTAATTAATTTTTTTGTTCTTTGTCGTTTATTATGGAGTTTTTTTTAACCCCTGAACTCATACTCATGTTATTGCAAACTTGTATGACTTGTATCACAACACAGGAAATTGAGGAAGGATCTATGCTTTATTTTTTCTTATGATTAAAGTCAAGTAAATTTAAATTAATTTTTTTTCTTACATAAAACTACATAAATTCATAAGACCTTGAATATCGCACACAATTTTTCTGGAACTCAGCAGCATCCTTCCTGTCTCATTTATGGTTTCCAGTCATTCTTGTTTTAAAAACATGAGAATAAGTAAATGGTGACAGAATTTTCTTTGTATAAAATTCCATGAATTCCATTAAATTAAATTCCATTCAAACTTTTTTGTTCTTTTTTTTGCTGATGATCTGCTCAATCCTAAGAAAATTGAAAGGTCAGTTTGATTTGATGTTTCTCATGCTAAAGGATAAGGCTTGTATTATACTTGAGGGTTAGGGCATGTCGTATTAATTTGCATATAATTTTATCTCTCTTTCTCCACCTTATGCCATTGTTCGTTTATCTCTCCCTCCACCTCTCCATTACGCTATCTCTCTTTCCCAGATGCCCTTGCAGAGTCCTACCCCTGGGAATGTTTTGTTTTTGCGTTGGCTGTCTTTGTAACCATGACTAATCAGATCCACAAGTGGTCCCACTCCTACTTTGGCCTGCCACTTTGGGTCACACTACTGCAGGACTGCCACCTAGTGCTCCCACAGAAACACCACCGGATCCATCATGTGTCGCCACATGAGACGTACTACTGCATCACCACAGGTACACACTCATGCTTCACTTGATGAGTCGGAAGCCTGGTGTTAGTGTTATCACCTGAAAATGAGAATTCGGTCATTATTTACTCACCCTTATGTCATGTTAGGACTTAGTCTTCTGCAGAACACAAAAGGAGATATTTAAAAAATGTCTCCGTGTTTGTTTTCTTGTTAATACAGTGCAATTCAATGGGATCCAAAACAACAATGGATGTCATTAACTTTATTCGTATGAACAAAAACAGTGGAAGTCATACAGGCTTACCACAACACTAGGATGAGTAAATTATGTTTTTAGGTGAACTATACCTTAAAATATACCCAGAGTCCCATAGGCATCTTTACAACAACAATACATACTGGATCAGATTCAGATGAGGAAGGTGAACTTCCTCTGAGAGACTTTACTGTAGTCGATCGTGGTAACCTACAGTATCTGGCAAGGATTCTTCCACGGAGCGTGGCCTGCATCGCCAGTAGCTGTAAAGAGTGGGTTAAAATAACTGTTTTAAAGTCAGCTGTGTCTGTTCGCACATAAGTGTGTGTGTGTGTGTGAAGGCATTAAACTCCCATGATAGCTGGAGCACTCAGTATGCGACGTGCATCTCTGTGAGAGAGGGGAGCGAGGATGCTTGTGCGTCACCCTGCACCCAGTGGACGACAGATGCGTGTGTGTGTGTGCACGCATGCTCCAGAGCACAGACCGGTCCTTTTGACCCTCCCTCTTTTCTTTTCCACTGCTGCTCCCTGATCCCACTGGGAGACGCTGATGAAGGGAGAGGAAAGGGTCTCGCACACATACACAAACATGCCCGCTTGGGAGTCTCTCTCTGCGTGAGCCCTGCTCCTCCACCCTCCCTGCCCGAGTCCCCAGGGGCCAGGGCCCGCCTTTGTGTATGCCACTGGCTGACAACCTCCATGTATATTTAATGCTAACCTGCTGTCAGTGCTAACAAATAGGCTTGCGTGAAGGGGGGGTGGGGGCTTTGGGTTTGACAAAGATGAAAAATCAAACAAACATGATGAGCTGTTCTGCTCTCCTCCTGCACCAAAGGGGTCACTGTAGAGAGAGGGTACAAACACACACACACACTTGGAGTTGACACAGACGTGACCGAGGAACAGTGTGGTGCTTATATACAGACATACAAGGCCAATGGCTGACTATGTGATAATAGTCATAATCAGGGTTCACTGAAAACAGTACTGTGGCGGTACCATGGTACTGTAATGGTGTCAGGTGGAAATACCATGGTATTTTCAATTGGCACTGAATGATTAGAGTGTTCCTATACCATTACTATAGTATGTACATGGTACTTCAAAGTATGCAATTGTACTTGCACATAGGGGTAGGCGATATCAAAATTATTGTGTTTTTGTTATTTGGCTATTAAAGAGATAGAAGAACAATTGAACATTTTCACCAATTACTCACCCTTACTTGGATCCATGTCGTTCATCTTTTTCTTGAAATCTGAGAGATTTCTGTCCCTCCATTTAAAGTGCATTCCACCAAACAGACACTTCAGAATGTTCTTAAGATTCTAAATGAAATCCGTCTTCTTTGGAAGAGATATGGCAAACATAGAGCACTTCAAATATGGTAAATGGAAGCTCAACTGTTATTGCTTAGCTTGACCCTGAGAACAAACCTTATTGGTCTATATATAGATTTGTATAGAAAATATTGATGTTTGTTACTAAGGGTTTCTACATTACTATATTTTGATTCTAGTTGATTGTAACTAGATTGGATTCATTTGATTGATAGAAAACAATCACCCTTTTAATACAGTAGTAAATAAATAAATAATGAGATGTATATTGGAAATCTTAATATTTTTAGATATACCGTCCAGCCATACTACTATAGTGCATGTCCAAAGAACATGATAGTATAATGGTCATTTTTAAGACTTCTGGTAAGCGCTCAAATGCCTGAGCCTAGGCTGATGTATTGTGTCTCTGTTTTGCACTTTGTCCTGCACGTTTTTGTGTGTTAAATATCTGAATATCTTGTGTGTGTATGTCTGAAATGGTTTCCTTGTCAAAACCCAATGGAATGCGTGTCTGGGAGCACAACAGAAGTGTGTGTGTACGTAGTGGAGTTGAGGCGGGCTGGCTGGGGGTGGGGTGCTGCTACATATTTATAGCAGTAAGTATGTACATTACTCTACTGCTTGCGCCTGATCTTCTGTCCATCCCCTGGGAGTCACCATCCAGGAGCTTCTGTGTCTCACCGCTTCTTGATGTTGTTCTCTGTGCCTTCCCCTTTTTCTTCCTGTCTTGCTCTTTTGTCCTTGCACTCTCCTTTTTGCTTGCCTTGCCCCTCTAAGTGTTCTCTCTCTCTCTCTCTCCTGCATTTCTCTCTTTTCTCTCGCTGGTGAGTTTTCAGAACGGTGTGTAATTCAGCGAGAGGAATGAATTTGTCTGGTTGCCTTTACACATCAAGCCTGTGTGCTTCACCTGTTTCTGTATTCCTTTTTCAGTTTTACTCCTGTTTCAAAGTACTCTGGCACGATTGTTTTATGACAGTTTTACACACAATATTAATGTTTTACATGTATCATAATTTATTAATAATGCATTAATTAAAATGTGATGTGTTTATCCCTCTTTAATCTTCAAATGTATTTTATGGTGTATGGCATGTTTTCCAATTATATACACTATTATTTAGAAGTTTGGGTTTGGTGAGTTTTTTTTTTCAGGATTTGATGAATATATAGTAAAAAAAAAAAACAGCATTTATATGAAATAAAAAAATTCATCAATTATTGATAAATTGAACACATTCTTGCTGAATTGTTTTTATATATAGTGCACACAAGTCCAATTTAAATGCTTTCTCTTCTGTCATTCTGTAGCACTTGACTATCTAATCTTACACTCATATTAATAACAACTACTCAGGAGTCAAAGTGTTTTTTTTATTCCTCCTTTTGGTCATGTCTTATCTTATATGAGCCGCAGCCATTGATGTCCCTTCATAAACATTGGTGCCTGACACCCCTGCTTCTCTATCATTCTCTCCCTCAGGGTGGTTGAACTACCCGCTGGACAGAGTTGGTTTTTGGCGGACGATGGAGTGGTTGATCGAGAGATTGACGGGTCAGAAGCCACGCAGTGATGACATGGTGTGGGCCAAGAAATCCGAGTGACCAGGATAGCAGGACGGAATTCCCTCTCATCCATCTCTCCCCCTCTTTAGGGGGAACAAAAACTGAATATGGGCCTTACCTCTGTACCCCAAAACCTCTCTCCTTTAATGTTCCTGTGTCCCTCTGTCTCCTCTAAACCATCTTCTCTACAGCACATAACCACAGACCACTCTTACCGCTGGGGCCTTTTCCAGTCACTGAGGTCTGCTACACGCAAGCCATCTCCTCTACTGGCTCCCTCCTCTCTTTTTGTAGATGTCCATACACAATGAAATAGTAGAAAGACAAGATGAATTTCAAAAGGGTGGTCTCAAACTGATGAGATAATGATGAGAGACACTGTTTCTCTCACAATCCTTTGCTCCAAAATGTATGTAAAATGTATGTTTTCTGGAGGTTGGGCTCTCCAGTGGACCTAAACCATGTTGTGATTTTCCCAGCATGGTTTTCATAGCAAGGCATGGAATTAGATGAGCAATGAAATCGGGATTTGATTCCAAAAACGGCAATAAAAGATTCTTTGTTATCTCAAACACTCTCCAGTTTCAAAAAAGCATCTCGACAGCATTAAAACACTCCCTTAGTTCGAACCGAAGGACGCACGGAGGACCCATTTCTCAAAAAACACAGGGAATGGGTTTTGTTGGCCAGCCCACACGGTCAGTGCTCAGTTGACCCGACTGAATGTTTTGCCTGAGTGTTATTTACTGAGCTTGTGTTAGCCTTATGTACAAACCCATTACACTTATTTCTAATCAGCTTACAGCTTAGTAGTGATGAACATTGATTGTGTCTCTGGTGTGTTGACATATTACTGATATTTGGAGTTGTATTAACAGTCTAGCTCGTGATGTCCTCCTGCTGCATCCTGTGGTACACAGGTTTAACCAAGATTGTACTAGCAAAATCTCACTTTAGTAAAAGGTCAATTTGAATCTGAGTTACCAAGCTTTATTAAAGAGAATTTTTTTTTCTTAATGAATATTCACACTATTTGACCAGTGGTACTTTTCATGCAAAACATAAGCAAAAAACAGCCAAATACACTCCCTATTTTCTCTCTCTCGCACATAATTACACATGCACACTTACAGATTTTAATCATGAACTCCAAAAACTAACTCTGTGAAGATTTCCTGTTGATTTGTCATTTGTGCTAACTGATAAATGGAGAGAATAAGGGTTTTATATAGTGGTTCGGTATGGATTGTCTCACGTTCTCTTACAACAGCTGCAGCTCCACTATTTGGATTTTATTGTCTAGCTTTTTTTTTTAATCAGAGTACAATATAACACTCAGCCTTGTATTTGTTATTTGATCTTACTTTCTATCTTGCAGCTAATGCTTGCTGCTATTCTGCCTTAAACCAATGTTTTTATTAGCTGTATGATTTAATAAATATCTAATAAATAACATTTGATTATCTAATGTTTTTTTGTTTTTTTTTTATAACTCAAGTGATTTTTAAATGTTGCTCATTAGATATAAAAGTTAGAAGCAATAATTTAGTTCTCTTTGTTAAAATGAGAGCGTAAAACAATTACAGAGCTTTGCAAAGATAATTGCGCTGGAAATCTGCTGGGTACTTTTAGGTGATTTAACAATGAGTCACAAGCTCAGTTCTACTCGAGCTGAAAATGTTTATGAGAGATTCAGGGGGGTTCATTTAGAAAAGCACTAAACTGCAACCTTAATTTAATAATTTGTAACAAAGAATTGATTGGAATTAGCAATTTATATAAGATTGACCGTGTGGACATTAAATGATGAGTTAAGAGCTCCATCTGGTGGCCGAACCATATCTACACAGCTGAACGAATCATACTGTACTCGATTGTACTGTCATGGGTTTTGTTTTTGTGGCAATACCTTGTTTTTGTTTGTTTGTTTGTTTTTTTATTCCTTTGCAGTATCGCAAAAAATAAAAAAAACTATCTTAATCGGTAAATATTCACTACCATGGTATATTTTGAAATATATTATTTGAAATCATCACTGTTCTGATCTCTGTGACCTGGTGATGGGGTTGCTTTTCAACCCAGTGATGGGGCAAGGTGTCAAATTGTTGTATAGGATGTTATTTAACCACAAAACACAGATTGCAATAACATACTATCAAATTAGCCATGATTCACTGGCTAAAAATCACTAAGCTTTGGAAATTACAGATTGCACTTTAATGCGGTAATGTTTTCTGGAAGTCTCTCATGAATTTTGGAGTGAGTTTAGTATTGTTGTGGTTGTTTTTTCCCTGTGAGAGCATTTAAAGTACCATTAAATTGTTTGGGGTCAGTTAGATAAAATACTTTTATTAATCAAGAATGCATTAAATTGATCAAAATTGACAGTAAATTTTTTTTAATTTTTACAAAAGAATTGTATTTTAAATAGATGCTTGTGGCTCAGTGTTAGAGCATTGTGTTAGCAGCGCAAAAGGTTGTGGGTTCAATTCCCAGGAAACACATACTGGTTTAAAAAAAAAAAGATCATGTGACCCTGAAGACTGGAGTAATGACTGTTAAAAATTCAGCTTCACCATCACAGGAATAAACTGCACCTTAAGACAAATTCAAATAGAAAATTTTAAATTGTAATCATATTCACAATTTTTATGTTTTACTGCATTTTCTTTATAAAAGAAAAATCGATGATGTGAGAAATTGTAAGAACACCAAACTTATAAATGTAGTGATGGTCTTTGCAGATATGCTGTAATTGATCATGTGATTTAAATCACTGAGAGAAACATATTTCTTTTTAAGCTGATCAGTGCAATAGTTCAACACCTGGAGCAATATCTTGCTGTGGTTAGTGTTATGAGTCACTTTAAATCTACTTAACTGAATCACCTTCTTTAAACTAAACAATAAAATATCCTTAAAACAGTCACTGATTTGATGCTTCTGTTTCTGATGGTATTTTTAACAGGATACCTTCATAAATTATCTAGCTAAGCCCATACATAATATACTGAAGCCATCTGCTGTAGCTACCAGTCTACTGACAAATACACAATTAGAGCCTTTCTGTGGTTGGCTGTGTGAAATAATTTGACAGTTTTGCTACCAATCACGTCCAGAGTGCAGCCCAATCTCTGGCACTTCATTTCAATGAGGGTATACTGACAGTGTAATTTGCATAACTGTCTTTATGCTATCTATTAGAGTGCTAGAGTCAAGTTCTTTCCCTCTTTTTATTCACATAAGAGTGCAGAGAGCACTGGAAATGACTGGGAAAGGGATAGGGAAATGTTAGATATGAATTCACTTTACTCTATTATGGGACCACAGCTCAGTATGTTGGAGCATGTGTTGATCACCAGGCCACAGCTCGCGTTTAAGCTAAATTTAAACTAAAGACTGTCACAGTTCCCTCTTAACTTATTCTGAGATCATCACATAATGGTAAATACTATAACAAGTCTGACCCCCTTGTTGACAATGAAGATGAAAGTTAACGAAGATGTGGCATGAATCACGGTCGATTATTGTAGATAATCTTCAAACATTAGAGCGTAATTAGCAGTTTGATCACAAAGGAAATGATTTCCAGTCTGTTTGGTTCCAAAACATTCTGAAAAGTGACATTACATTACAGTACAGTATCTTCAGCATGTTCTGAATGCAACAGATGTTTATCATCTCCATGTAACCCTAATTATAGGCTAAAATATGTTAAATGGAGCTTGGTATTTTTACATATTACTGTGTCTGTCTTTTGGTATATGGTTATGGGTGTAGGCAATGTGACACTGCGCAGGGTGAACAGCAGTGGTACAGAGATGGAGAGAGAAATTAACTGCTGATTCAGGCCTCTAGAGACTACAGAGCTGTCAACCTGTCAAATCACGCACAACTGTCACTACAGCCCTGTTCACTTACTAGTATAGCTGCTATAGTCTAAACTAGTGTTCTAGCTTAAAGTATTTGTATGTATTTTCGATGCTTCAAAATATTCTAACTGACCCTGTAATGTCACATGGACTACTTTGATGATGTTTTTCTTACCTTTCTGGACATGGACAGTATACCGTACACACAGTTTCAATGGAGAGACTGAGAGCTCTCGGACTAAATCTAAAATATCTTAAACTGTGTTCCGAAGATAGATGGAGGTCTTACTGGCTTGGAAGGACATGGGGGGTGAGTCATTAATGACATAATTTTGATTTTTGGGTGAACTATCCCTTTAAGTCCGCATAGTTGTGCATGCTGATCCCCTCCAGGCCTTTAGATGGCCCCCTTGTGCCTCCTCTGTGACACCTCTTGCACATGCAGGATGGGCAGATGTGCATTGTGTTGCTGAGACAGAGATGAAAGTGAAGATGTTAATTAAGTGAAAGATGTGAGATCTTTTCTAGATGTGCAGTTGAATGTGCACTTACAGTATGTCTTGACGTTCTTGTTAGCTGCTTGTACAGCATTTTTTTTTTTTTTTTATGTGTGGGTGTGGCCCAGACTTCTGGAAAAGTCGTTACAGATATTGTAATACCTCATTAAACTGACTTTAATGGTAAATCAGATTGGGCAAATTATGTCTTAATTAAAATTCAAGATGACTGTAAGGATGAGTGTGGGGTAATTAGCTTAATTTCAGAACAACTGAAGTTAATTGGAGGTACTTAGAAGTATAGATGTGAAGGTTTACATGTATCTGTGTTCCCATATTGAGGACAAATCATAAATAAGATTGAGTCAAACTGAGGCTTTAGTTTAAGTTTCCTGTTACTCAGATGTTTTTCCTGAAAAAAGAATTGAGTATGACCTCAACCTTTTCTTATCAAGTTCTTCCAAGAACAAATTATTTATTTATTTATAATTATTTATATTCATTAATTCATTCTGAAACACTTAAGGGAACACACATTAAGAGTTTTCCCTCAAAAAATGTCTAATTTGCTGCTTATTAATAATCATTAATGGGGTTGTAAGGTTTATATATGGGTAGGGATCTAAAATATGGTCATCCTGAAAAAGGCATTAATGTGTGCTTTATAGGAATTGGTGAGAATTGGTTTTTAAAATAAAGTGTTACGCTTTATCCCAACAAATGTTTTTGTTTGTCTCTGCTTTTACAGTATATCCTATAAGAAATTTTAGGAGGAACATCTGAGACAAGGTTATAAGACTCCATTCTGGTATTTATGACCCGCTTAAGTTTTTCTCAATGTTTATACTGTTTCTCTCAGAAAAATTCTTCAAATTGTGGAAATAAACTTCAATTCACATTGGCTTCAAGTGTCCTGAACTACAAAAGCGTATAACCTCTGAGCAATTTAATTTCCCTTTGGGTTTGTGTTTGTGTGGGCATATTCTAGAGAGCAAAAGACAGAAAACAAATGGCCTGTGAGTCAGGAGAATCAATCTGGGTTTACAAGAAATATCAGTGAGTGGTAGCCTACATCTCAGTAGCGTTACAGGAAGTATAATTACACTTATAGCATCCCTGCTGTACGTTAGCCTATGCTCTGATTGCCACTCTAATCAGTGACTGATTAAGTCCTCTGTTCAAAGCTCCAGGTCTGTGTGAGACACTGGCCTTGCTGTACTCTCTCCTGGGCCCCTCGGGGCCTCTCTGATTGGGTTTTAATTTGCTGGTCAGGGGTTGGCACTGGTGCTTTATTAGCTCAGCGATGGGTTGAGTTATGTACAGCGTTGCTTTTTGCTATTGATCGTTTTTTTCCACAACAAGGTCATTGTAAGGAGAGACAAGGGAATGGATTAATCAACAACCAAGAATGCCACCACTGCATCAAGATTTACCTGCAGACATTAAACATTTCCATCAAATTTGCTGTTTAAGTGCCAAAGTTTGCTGGCCATTGCTTCACTAATGGCATCAGGGAGGAGCTGTACACGTGTTCAATGCGTCAATAAGAACTGGTGGCCGAATTCATGCCATTATTAATATTAATAATCTTGAAAAATAAGTGCATTAAATATTGTGAACACCAGAACCATTTAATTGACATTTATATATATATATATATATATATATATATATTGTCAGAAAAAAACAGCTTATTTTCTGTTTGATTCTGGGAGGTCTGAAGACCATGTGTTTAACATTAAAGAAAATATAGCTGCATTGCAAATGATACATTTTATGATTCATATGATACAAAATATTGATGATATGTCTGAGAGATTGGGTGTTTGATGATGGAGACTCTTGCCCTGGAGCTCTTTCTCTTATCTGTGTGGTCTCAGCCAGAGATTGAACCAGCTCTAATCCAAGTTCACTTACTACCCGGGTTTGACCATACAGCCATACATATCATGTCACTAGAATGATCTGATGAGCTCATGGTCTGAGATCTCCCAAGGCCTGATAGGAATTTACAATGTGTGTTTGAGAAAGAGCGAGCTGACGGGCACAAATGGATGTCTTTTGTAATACAGCGTGTCAATTTAAAGGTGTGTGAGAGAAAGTTTGTGTCATGTTAAAATCCTTTGCTCAGTGAGGGAAGAAAGACAGATGATGCTCCCTGAGTGAGGTGACAACACATTTCTCCTGTCATCCTTCTCTCATCTCATCACCTTCTCCCCTCAGTGCTCTTCTTCTCAGCAGAATGCACAGATGCCCTCCACCTGGGTCGCCAAGGTCCCGAATGCGCCTCCCTCTGCTTTCTCTTGCTCTTCTTCACTGTTCTATTTCCCTTATATTTCCTCATTTCTCCTCACTCATACATCCCAATTAGCCGCACGTTTGCATCTCTTTTCTCCTGGGCCATATCTGTTTGCAATTGACGTTCTCTCTGCTTCCCCGATTCTTTCCAAAGTGATCCTTCATGATCTTTCATACAGACGATTTAAGGAAAACTCACTGTGCCTCTTAAAGAGTGCAAAAATAGGAATTATTATGTGTATAGGTCACAAACATATTTAGAATGTGGTTTTATATTGAAGATAAAGAAAATGAAGATTCTGTCATCATTTATTCACCCCCGTTTTACCCCAAAACTGTAAGGCTTTTTTATGTGGAACACACACATACAAATTGAATAAAGAAATAAAAAGGAGAGAGTAGTTATAATTTACTTATTAAAGTGCTTTGTAATAAGACAGTTTTGGTTTCATATTACAGGGACATTTAAGCAAGATGTTTGCATTCAAAAATAAAGATATGGACACTTTTTGATTTTAAACAAAAAGTTGCATTATAAACATGAAATGGAAAGTGATTGGTGCCACTTATTAATACAAAACCTTTCTGAGAATTTCACCAAGTGAACTGTCTAACAGCATGCTAATTAAAACACCACTGCTAAAAATCATTGTCCAGCAACTAGTCATCCATTTTGGCCTATCCCTCAGGCCTTTGAGTATCTGATTTTTTTTCTGTTTTTCTGAGACCTGAAACAGTTGTAGCAGGCTTGATGTGTGATGTTGACCGAGTGGCTGGAGGGTAGATGTGATGCGAGATCACTGACAGAGGACAGTATGATGTAGTGCTGAACCGCTGCTTCACTATTGCAATACACAAGCATTGAGGCTACATGGACCTAGTGACAGCAAGTGAATGTGATTGAGTGAGAAAGTGTGACTATATACTCATCATGTGATGATAAACACACTACAGCAGTAGTGGCCCATTAGAGACCACATGACATAAAAATGAAAGCCTATTGGCTACTTCAAAAATGCCTAAGCCCTACAATATATTGAAATGACTAATCCAAACTTCTTGTTTCAACAGAAAATGTCAATGGAGGAAAGAAAACTTTGCTTGTTAAGCATAGGTGGAATTTTCAAACCCATTATGCAATTAATGCTGGTTTTGTCCACTAGATGGCAACAATTAAACAAAATGGCTAATGTTTTCGTGGCTTCCTTACTAGAGTGGCTCCAACTCAATATGCATTCATTTGTCCATCGTTTATCCATCCAATCATTCATTTAGCTTTATTTTTGCCCTTTTTCTTTTATTCAGTTGTCATTCATGTCTGTTCATTTGCTTATCCATTTCACTATCATTTGAGTTTATTATGCCTTGTTCTCTGAGTGACTCAATGCAGGTGGTGGTGTGTGTGTGTGTGTGTGTGTGTGCGTGTGTGAGTGAGAGAGAGAGAGAGAGATATCTGTGGGCTATTCTGACAGCCGTGCTGAAGGCCTGTCATTAGTGACCTTTCTCCAGCTGTATGGAGTTGCTCCTCGTTCAACTAGCAGGAGGCCGTTCTGTTTTTTTGTTCTCTCACCAGAAAGAAAGAGAGAGAGAGAGGTGGTGAAGTATTACAAAAAAAGTGAACGAGAGATTATTGAGAGTCTGAATTATGGTTTAGGTGCAAGAGAAACCAGCAGACAGAAAATTGAAACCAAGACATGGAAAGAGTTTAGGGAAGTGTTTTAGTGTTGATGACTCTCTTGCTCCCATCCAGTAGCTGGATTTTACATCCCTAATTTGCTGGATACATATACTGTGGATATCAAACATATGAGTTTGTTTGTGTGAGCTTGTTTAGCAGCCAGATATAGGACTTGAGGATGCGTCATGTAATTTGTCTGAGATTTCCTCTACCACATACAGCAAGCCTATATCCAGACAGCCTCTAAAATCAGTATGTTCTTTTTCTTTTTTTTAATGTTTTTTTAAACAATGTCTCTTATGCTCACCAAGGTTGCATTTATTTGATCAAAAATAGAGTGAAAGCAACATTATGAAATATTATAGCTATTTAAAATACCTTTTTTTATTTGAATGTATTTTAAAATGTTATTTATTCCTGAGATGGCAAAGCTGGATTTTCTCCAGCGGCTGTTACTCCAGTTTTTAGCGTCACATTATTGCTCAGAAATCATTCTATTATGCTGATTTGGTGCTCAAGAAACAGTTCTTATTATTACAGTTGAAAATGGTTTTGTTGTGGAATAATTTTGTTGAAACCATATACCTTTCTCAGGATTCGTTGCTAAATATAAAAAGTACAGCTTTTTGTTTGAAATCGAAATATTTTTGTAACAATTGTCTACTTTTGTTGTACCGAAAAGAGCTTTATGGATATTCAGCATGGATGGATATTTTAGTTTTAAATGTTTATGAGCTAAAGCAACAATGTCCTATTTACTCTCATATGAATCTCCTCTGCATGTCTAAAGCCAGCCTGTTTTTTCCTCTCTGCCTTTTAAAGAACACTTTTCTGTTACCATGACATCACATCTCTTTCCTGCCTCTTCATCTCTATCTTTTCCATCCCGTTTTCTCCTTTAACTCATCTGCTGTTTTGCTTTTCTCCTCAGATTTGTCCTGTTGGCCCCTGCATAGCTGGCTATAGAGGTGTGGAAGTGTGCATCTCTCTACATACCCACATTTTTAAACTGTCTCTGTATTTGGCTGTGACGCACACTCTTGTTCTCTCTTTAAATGAGTGTAAAGAGTGCACTTTAGGCAGACCTCTCTCAGCGTGATGTTAACATGGTCAAGTTCACTCGTATCTTTGCATACATTTAGATTCATTAGGACGTATGAACCAGACAGCTTTTTATCTTCAAAATCATATAAGGTACATTTTAACACTCTCAGAATGCAAATTGCTACCTGAGCAATACTTCTTTCACCAGCCTCATTTTAGAATGCATATGTACATAATGTTCCTTTCCTGGAATGGAAGACGAGAATGAATTTGTACATGGGTATATGAGGATTTCAATTTTTTTAATCCAGGGGATTTAGTGGTTTTTCAAACTTTATTATTATTATATTATAATATTGTTTGTATTATGGTATTTTTAGGGCTGTTAAAGGTAGCTTTAACTTAAAAGAATAGCTAAGATTAACATTAATTCTTCATAATACTATGAGTTGCCATCCACTTTTATTTAGCAAGTATTAATCAAATTGATCAAAAGTGACAGTAAAATGTTTTCAGTGCTGATAATAAAACTAAATGTTTCTTGAGCACCAAATCAGCATTTTGGAATTATCCCTGACTGTTCATATGACACTGAAGATTTGGTTTAATGGCTGCTAAAAATTCAGCTTTTTTCATTAAAGGATTAAATGAAATTTTTAAATGTATTGAAATATAAAAAAGTTATTCAAATTGTAATACAATTTTGCAATTTTACTGTTTTTATTGTGTTTTTGATCAAATAAATGGAGCCTTTCGTGTTATGCTCTAAATAAATAGAGCATAAGAGACTCAGAAACACTAAAAAATAATAAAACCTTACTGACCCCAATCTTTTGAATAGTTCATGTTAGCATAAGGTGAAATAGTGTTTACAAGATATTTCATTTCTGTAATTTAAAGTTTTTAAGAGTGAAACTGAATATTTTATAGGAAGAAAATGGAAGGCAGGTTTTTATACAAGGAATGTTTGGATCTCAAAAAGTGGCCATTACAAACTAGAATGGAGAAAAATTAGCTTGGTGACAATCTTTGACTGACATTTGATTGATACTTTAAAGAATTTATTATGCTTGTCAGCCAAAGTACCCATCCAATCTAGCTCTCCCACTAGAATCATGTCTCTCATGAATTCAGTCAAGTGTACACAGCACAGTACTTGCTCACATTTGTATCCACCAGGAATGAATATAGAGCTTGAGATGAAAGTACCTCATTTTGACTCGAGCCCTAAGCAACCATTGCCCCAACCAAGTGATTCATCAGACAGAATCTGATGAGTATGCATGACTGCATTTGAGTTTTAGCCATTTTGCAGTTAAATGTGTGGCATATACACACAGATATTGGGAGAGAGATTGTAAGATGCTCATCAGGCTGAGTGACAAGCGTATGTGTGTCCGTGACACTGGCAGTGTTATTATCGAGGGACCGGAAGTGAAGATTGTTCCGTTTCCCATCAGCAGTGGCCCAAGTATCGATCTTTTCTGTCAACATACCACTCCTATACGCTGTTTACTGAGGATACACATAGTGCAGACTTTATTTGCATGCTACAGGGGCTGTCAAGTGTTTACAGTATTTACACTAACAGTCTGTTGTGTCTCAAACGTGAGACACACATCTCACACACTGTATTAGATAGTAAGAAGGCTATCTATTAGCGTTAGTGTTCTTAAACTTAAAGGAATAGATTTCCCCAAAAATAAAATTAATCAGAACAGCTTTGGAGAAATTGTTGTTGTTTTTTTTATGTCAGTAGCTCAGCAAGGGATCCTTTGCAGTAGATGGGTGCCATAGGGAGTACAAACACCTAAGAAAAAAACATCACAATCCACAAGTAATCCACACAAGTCCCCTATCCATGATATTGTTTTCTGTGGTGAAAAAGTTGCCTGGTTTGAATTGAGAGAGAAACATGAATAGAGTAAGCACCATTTACAAGCAAAAACAGTTGTATACATTTTGTGTGTGTGTGTGTGTGTGTGTGTGTGTGTGTGTGTGTATTTTGATCTAAGAGGACAATAGTGGATAAACTTTTTCACTGCATTATTAAGGTTTATGGATTAATTTTATTTTTATTTTGGTTGTAAACAGCTGTTTAAATTTAAAACGCCTTAATGATGGATTTCTAACAGGCAGCTTTTCACTTCATAAGACATTAACAGCTAGACTAAAGTCATGTGGATCACTTGAGGATTATTGTGATGTTTTTATCAGGTGTGTGAAAACTCATTCTGAAAGCATCCATTTGTGAGCAAGTTATTTAATGCTAACTTTTTCCAAATCTGTTGAAGATTGATCATCTGCAGCCTGAGGGTGAGTGTATTCTCAGGTAATTTGGCTGAACTATTCAAGAAATATATGATGTAAACCCTGGGATATTCAGTTCTTCAGCCCCATTGTTTTAGCTGCAGGAAAAAAATAATAAAAATAAAACCCATTAATACAACACTGATTGATTAAACTTGCCCAGACACAAGCCCTTTACTATACTAGTCCATTTCACATTTTTTTATAGCTTTTTATCTGGAATTATTAAAATATAATTTAACGACATTTTTGCTTTCAACACATTTTTTTGTCAACATACTCTGATAGCCTTAAAGGACATTACTGGAGAAATAATTTTCTTTTTTTAATATTTTTTTTTGGTGCCAGTGTTACAGAAACTATTTACTAGCAGGAGTTAACTGGGTCACATTAACCAGCAAACCCTCAACCTCTTAGTGCTCACACATATTGCAATCATAGATTCACAGAATCCAAGTCACTACCCTCACCCACTTAAAATAGACATGCTCCTACCTAATTATCATAATCACATTCTTAATCTATCTCTTCATTATACAATCCAGTTATTTTACACCTCTCACTTATTGTCATAAAAAAAAATCAGTATCTACTTTCCTAGGTATATCCAACTAGCTCTTTCTCACCATATCTTTTTCTACATGCTTCTGACTCATTTTCTAGTATGAAAACAAGTTGACATGTTCATTCAGTAGTATGAGATATTCCTATGATAGAAAATTATATAAAATAGATCAAACGTGAGAGTAAAATGTGCCTATCTTAGTGCATGATGTTGTCTTATATATATTCTGCTTATGGTTTTATATGTAGTATCCTATTCTAGGCCTGTCTGCTTTGGTTCATTGCAGATACTACATCTAATATCTGTATTTGTCACTTCCATGCTGTTGAATGACTAAATAATATAATCTCCAACATGTCAAAAACTTGAATAAGTTCAAAACTAACAATGACTCAAAATTTACATAGAGAACAGTATAAAACCGGGAACTGTTGGTTATTTCAAATTTAATCAGGCTGGTGACCTATTGAGTTACAATATCTTTAATTTCTGAAACTGCTTCACACAGGCTGTTATAACACTGCTTGTTATGGACTCACACTGTGACTACTACACATCCAAGTAAAATATGATTATGCTGGTTACAGAAATACAGGTAGAACCCAGTCACATGATAAAACATGGTTGCATGGATGATCACCCAGGCCCGTGGTTCAAGCCCTAGAGAACCCCCACCACTGCACATTTTTATGTCTCTCTTATCTAACACATGTATTTGAGGTCTACAAGTCTTTACTATCTTCTTTAGAAGAAGAAAGGCATTACTGTTTTTTTGGAACAACATGAAGTTGAGCAAATGATGACAAAATGCAAACTTTTGGTTAAACTATACCTTTAAATCTGTGTGTTGTGCCTGAAAAGGGCCCTTTTTGCTTTTCATACTTGAAACGGTTAACCCTGTGGTTAAATGAAATCCTGGGTTAGATTGTTTCACTGCTCATAATTTACCTGGAGTAAAGAATAAATCCTGCGTTTTCATATGCTGACGTTTCACACTACATTCCTAAACACTGGTTTAATGTTTTTGTTTGCTTATTTGCGGAGTCCGTGTTACTAATTGGACGAACGCAGCATGCGACCTGTTTACATAACGGCTCTACCATTGTGCATACTCGTATTATAAAATGCCTTCCGGTATCATCCGCTTCCAGGTATTTTTAGCTGTACAAAACAGCTCATTTTGCTGTCTGATGCTGCAGACTGGTGTTTCTTGCCATATTATTTTAACGTATTGTCTTAATTACAAACACTGGTTTGTGGCACAGACAGTTTTATAGTTTACTGCACTATGTCATTCCCGTTATTTCTCTACAGCGGCTAATGAATCGTGAAGTCTCACACATTCACAGAAAAAACTTTATTTGTATTATGGGTAAATACCATATCCACAAAACTAGATAAGTTAAATTTAAACCCAGCTGCAAAATAGTTGCTTGTGTTCTATTATTATTGTCATCACTTCACTCTCCTAAAAATAAAAAGCTCTAAAGACATCACTTATTATAGAATGGTTTTTAAGTAAATTGTACATTTTATTTCTTCTTTCTTTTGCTCTCTCCCCTGTATTCCATTTTTGTTCTGTACTATTTGTTTATTTTATATTAAATTATATTCATGCAATTAAAAAAAAAAACATTCACAGAAAACAGCTTACTTCAGGAATGAAAAATAAGGTGGATTCCATGAAGTTTGAGACTATGAATATACTTTTGGACTATAAATGTAAGAGTGAGTCTTTTCTTCACTCCAAATAATGCATTTTCAGTCACCATTGGGCATGTTAACCCTCAATGCTGAAACTTTTTCTGTGACTCTCCAAATATGAGGCATCTTGCCAAAGACCATCTTGGCTTGTTAGGTTTTATTTTTAAATATGGTTCTTTTTTGTCTTTTTTTTTTTTTTTTGGTCTTTCAATAACATCTTTAGGTCTTGGATATGGCTTTTGAGCGTCTATGCAGCTGTCTGGAGTCTCTGCTAGCACCATAACAGAGGTAAATACTCCTCATATTACATGACTTGCTGTTTGCACATAGCGTCTCTTCCTCTTTTTTTCCCCCAGTCCCTAACTTTTTCTCTCTCAGGAGCATCTTCTTTCTCTCCCACTTTAGTTTCCTTCTCTCCCCTATCCTCCATCTGCCTCCTATCAGGCTGTCTCTCTTTATTACAGACCGCCTGCGTCTCTCACCTTGTCCCCTGAAAACCCTGCATCGCGAATTAGACCCAGAGAGAGACAGAGTGAGTGAACAACTGAACCGATAGAGGACCGAGAAAGCGGCCAAAACCAGCGAAAGTGATGACAGGTTATTTTTCACCAGCCCTCCCTAGACAGCGCAACGCTGTTTTCTCTTCTCCTCTGACACATGGAAGATTTAATCTAGCCATCTCTTGGCGGCCCTTCCGCTCCTGTAACCCAATGAAAGCCATGATTACACACGTTACAGGCAGAGGGGGTCTGGAGGCCTCTGCGCCAAAAAAATGGCCAGAGCAGCAGATTCCCCGGGCTCTGCAGGGTAATTCAGAGTGCATGTGGGTGCACATGTGCGGACTTGCCTGTATGTAAAACATTGTCTTTATTGTTATGGAGGTTAATTGTTTGTGCACCAGGTGGGAGACATCTTAAACCATAACTGCTGCTTTATATGATTATTCAATAGCTTCCCTCCTCATCTAAATCTCTCCTCTGTTCTTCCCATCCTCTTCTGAAGGAGACACGCTTTGAATAATATTACATGCAGTAGGGCACAAGCATAGGCTTCTATTTTTATATGCAATGTCATATAAGTCAGAACAAGTTTATGGTGCTGTATACTAAAAATTAAACCATGTGGATTTCCTTAAGAGACTCTTTAACCTGATGTATAATTGCTGTGACATATCAAAATATGGCACCAATCTTTCTATTCATGCAGTTACTTCTCAGATACAACATTTGTTGGAGATTTTTAAAGTGATTCAGTGGTTTCTTCAGTTTTGCCCTCAAGGAGTCTTGAGACTGTCTCTTTAAGAGTCAAGTGAGTCCTATATCACTCACTGCATGCAATATTTATTCTATTCCACTGCAAGGCCTTAATGGTTATTTTCTCAGCCAGCTGAGTGCACCATAACTCCAGCGCAAAGCAGCAGGGAACATGGAAATCGGAGGGGTATTTTATGTTTAAATAAGATTGTCTAATCTGAGAATGCATTTGGATAAAAGCCTCTCATACACTCAAGATGCCATGACTATGCAGATTTATGTATGAAAACTATGATTAACGTGACTGAACATTTCAATCATTTAACCTTATTGTCAATGGCTCAGAGAGCAAAGCATTCTTTTTTAAGTGTTTAGTTTAGATTGATTAGGATTGTATCATCTGTATACCAGGGTTGTGCAAAATTTAGAACAGAATCCTCTCTCATTTTTTCTGCCCAAGCCCATAAATTTGGACTATAAGCAGTCAGAGTTTACTGCTTTTCTAGGTAGTTATATGAATTTCAATTCATTGTATTTGTACTTTATATTCGAAATTGAATTGCAATTCTGTATTTTGTTTGCTACCAAAATTCAAAATCAAATTGGAATTTAAGAAACATTCTGAAGGGTAAACAACCATACACACATTTCCCTTGCTGACACACTATTGTACACCTTCCCAGTTGTCCTTGTATGTTCCTGTTGGAGTGGACTGGGGCCAAACTCTTTTAAAATCATATTATTGAATCGCCTCCAGGACAGAAACTATATTTCTGGCGAGCCACCAACCGGCCGCCAATAACAGACTAATGTGATTTGTCAAATTGCATTTACAACACTTTACATTCTTGATTGGATTACTCCCAGCAAAAAAATTGGTTGCAGTCCTCTCCTAATCAAGTTAATCATCACTTCCACCTCAAAATGAGTAAAATGAAAAGAGAACAAGGTTCATTAAATATACAGTGTGCCAACCTCAAGTTTAAATATGATTAGTATCAATCTTTCATTTCAGAGAGGGAAACAAGCTTGGAGCAATATTGGTTATGCCTCCCAATCCTGTTTGGAATTGAAATCAGTTAAGCTCGGAGGATTATTTGCATTCAACTGAATCTGTATTTAGTTACAGAACTGCGAAGCCAAGGCACCTCTGTGAAAAGCTTGCTTTTTAGTTCTCCATAAACAAACAATAACTAAAGAATGCTTGGAGTTATGGAGGCTCTCAGGGAAAACATGTCATTTGCAAGGTGATAAATATTTTAGTGTGCTAATTACTTTGGTTGTTAACTCCTTCTTTTGAGGTGTTTGCATGCTAATTGTTCTTTAATGACTGTGTACCGGGTAGTCTTACTCTGCTGGGAGGGATATATACTTACTTTGATTTTCTTTTTCTCATCATTTAGACATGCATTTTGTTATTATGTTCTAGAGGTGTTTTCCCACACTAGCAGCCAGGCATTTCGAGCCAGCTGGCACCAGCACACACACAGTTACGCTTAACATGTCACTGACACACCTCTCTCCCTCTCTCTCTGTATTTCTTTATTTACACCATTCACACTTCATGATGCGGGGCTGAGGGGCAACTGAATGATGCAACGAGACCTGCGGGATGCGGAGTGTGACCGGACATTCCTCACAGGGAATCTGTCACAAGACAACATCTGTCCTGATGCTCCACTAACCTGGCTTTTATTGTTCATCTACAGCATCAGGTGACTGTCATGTCTGTCTGTCTGTCTGTCCGTCCATCTGCCATCCATCCTACAGTACATGATCTCTAAATGACGTGCATTAAGTTTACGAATGTGCTCCTAGCCTTACAATGATTATTTAAGTTACATATGGTTTCCAAAATGTGTTTTTGTTTGTTTAAATAGATATAATGCCACATAAAGATTCTTAAGAGAATGTTTCATTTGTAATTATTATCAAACTCAAAAATAAAAAATGAGAAGGAACAATTTACACAAAAGCAGAAACAAAAACATAAAAAAAAAAAAAAAAAAAAAAAAAAATTGAGATTTTGAACAGAATCCAAGAATATATATACTATATAAAAATCTTTGCCTTCATCCTTTTCATCCAACTAATCTCTGTCATTTTGACACAATTTTATGAGGTTTTAGAGTTTTGGTTTGGTATAAATTCAAAGTCATTAGAGGTGTACTGAATTGAATGTATAACTGCATTTTTTAACGTTCATCGTGTTGATTTTTACTTTTTGGGCATTTATGGCAGAAATTAAACTCTTCAATTTTAGTAATAATAAAAAAAAAGAATTATGCACCACTGCAGTCTCGTGTGTTGCTGTCCTCACTAAAGCTGTGCCTACAGCTCATCATCTCTTCTGTAGAACATTTCTTTTGAGAATAGGTGAATAGGTGACTTGCTGACTCCAGACCAGCATGCTGTCCACTCCTGTTGAGATACAACGGTGAAATACTGTTTATTCTCTTTGCTTTCACTATAACAGCAGGTGTCCATACAATGGCGTGCACACAAAAATATCTTTGTTTTTATTAATTTTCATTTTATTTTATTTTATTAATTAAATCATCAATTAACCAGCTTCAGGTCTGACAACCAAAGAACAGTTTCCCTTCATAGGATGGCATCTAATTTAATGAAGTCTTCAGCTCAACTCACGTATTCTCATACATGCTTTGTTGTTGCTGTTTCTTTCAAATGTCAAGTTCGTCCTCTGTTCTTGTTTAGCTCACAATGTCCCTTTTCTTGCTAAAACCTGCTCAGTGATCTCATTTATTAAATGTCATGTTGGAACTGCGCTGGTGCAGAATGATTGCTATCAGAAAAATGAGTCGCACGGGCCTCAGACGCCCCATCCCATCAACATGTTCAAACTCTGGGTGAAAATTTTTGAGCAACAGCATATGCTCCCTAAATTTTGTGGCGTAAATATCCTAAGCATGTATTCATTATCATTTTTTTAATGAGGAAAATGTGTAAAAGATTGGAGGAGTTCTATTATGTGAGAATATTACATTCAGCTGAAACATTTTTATATTGATTGAATTAACAACTTCTATAGTTGTGACGTTCGCGAACGAACCGATTCTTTTGAACGGCTCATAAACATGAACGATGGGAGCCGAGTCGCGGCTGGAGGGGAGCCGTTCTTTCTGTCGTTCTTTTTTCCTATGCGTATTTCACACAGATGCACACAAATGAGCTCCTCCGCGAGACAGAACAGTTATAGGGGGAGGGGCGCACCCAGCGCAGGCCAACCCTTTATAGCGTGATGATATTAGTTATTAGTTGTGCATGTTCATTGCAGCCCACTTTGTTATTGTTCATTGACTTGAAGGGGCTGATGTCCTATTTGCAAAGTTTACAATAGTAATAGTATGTAGTATGTAGACATTTCCATTTTATTTATTCTAATTTTATCTACTTTAAATATTTTTTGTTTTCTATCAAAATGTTCTTGTGTGATAACAATGTTCTTGTGTGAAAGTGTTTGTAGTAAAAGCTGTTTTGCACAGAAATTCATTGCAGCCGGCTTTGTTTTTGATGTTTATTTGAGTAGGTATTGTATGAATAACATAAGTCAACGTAGCTTTACACACACACACACACACACACACACACACACTCTTTGTACTAAAGGTAAATCCAAAATAGTGATGTCACTGTCTAAGCAGAGGGATTTGTGCAACCCTATGAAATATAGTCCACACATGACAAATGAGGTAATAATCAATATTTCAGAATAATTCTAACTCAGATATTGGTGTGTGATATCTGAGTTTTAATTATTTGGCTACAAATCTCACCTCATCATTCCTCCCAGTGATTATTTCCAGGATAAACTGAGATGCCCCCAAGCTGGCTTCTTAAAACTGACTAAATATTTTTGAAAGGAACGGATCGCGAAGATCCGGATCCCCTCAAAGAGCCATAAATCCCATCACTAACAACTTCCAATATAACTATAGTGTTTTACATTTCTTTAAAATTATTTTAAATTCACAATATAAAGTTCTCATCCATGGTTGCCAGAACTTCACTGCAAAATCAATGTTTTAAATATTATGGGAGGCATTCTCCATGTGTATTTTACACTCACAACTATGTCATTAACTGATGGTAACATACCAACTTACTGTAGGCTACTTGAACTATTAAATTCTGCTTTGTGGAATATAACAGATTGTACTGGCTTTTTTTTATTTACGAACTATAGCCAAAAATACATACAGGCCTAGACAGCACAGTGTTATAAAATACAATTTAGAATAAATAACAAACAACTAAGTTTAAAATAAAAAAGTAACACCCTTATGAAGTAAATAAAATATATGTTACTAAAATGTGAAAGAACTTGCAGGAACGTCTTTACTATTTTCTTTCAGGAATATGTTTTTTACTTTTTTAAAAGATTTCTAGAAGCAAAACATAGTTTTCAGATTGTAAAGGTACATGCTATTTTTGTTGAATGTTAATAAAAATGTTGATGAAAATAAATAGTAGTTCATTCACGTCCAACCTCCCTCCCCACCCCCACAATGAAATTACACTTATAGTCTATCAGATCTAATATATACTCTTTCATTTACATTTTATAAGGTAACCAATTAACACCTGTCTACTGTAGCATTTTTATTCCTGTTAAAAATATTTTGTTTCACAATAGTCCTCCCTGCTTAAAGTTGGCTTGTCCATCTAGAAGAATGTCTAATCATCACTGATTTCGTGAAGTGTCCTTATCTGAGCAATAGGAGTCCGATAGTGAGCAAAAACAACTTCGTGAACTTCTTCCATCCGGCGTTCTTGAAGACAACCTCCGCTGTGCTTCCGCTCGCTCACAATCCATTTATCTTGAGTAATAGTTTAACAGGGCACGGAAGAACAAACTGCGTCCTTGTGTCCGGTAGAAAGATGACAAAATAACGCGCCCCCATTTCCCGAAGATCTGGTAGTCATCCCCTTCTGTCTGCTGAGAAGAGTCCACCTGTAAGAAACTTCTTTTGAGGGGTGGGACCCCACCGGCGCTGTCACGAGAAGAGGCGGTCCGTGCACTGGCTTGGAAAAGGATTGGAAAAGTAAAGCCCGTCTCCTTCGCTGATTGGGGGCCCGGAGGGGAGGGCGGGAGGATTGCGCTCGCGAGCCTTTGTGTTTCACTTCTAATATCTCACATATCAATAATTGAGCGCGCGAGTAGACGGACCCCACGCGCTATGTATTCTACTGCGCGCGAGCTCTGTAAGGGCCTTGTTCCGCTTAAAGTCGGCTCTTCCATTTACGGACTGAGACGGGAACGAGAGGGAAAACTCTTGTAGTTTTAACTTGAACTGTTTGGAAGGACTTCGTTTTACATTGAGGACAGGTTTGGGATTTGAGCGCGCTGTTGTCTGTGGGAGAAGACTGCTGTTAGGTGCGGAGTGAAGTTGGCATGATGCTGACGTTGGTGCTAGGCGCAGTGTGGTTCTTGTGTCATGTATACGCACAGAACGAGACCGAACCCATCGTACTGGAGGGGAAATGCTTGGTCGTGTGCGACTCAAATCCCACTTCTGATCCCACTGGGACGGCTCTTGGGATATCGGTGCGCTCGGGAAGCGCCAAAGTGGCTTTTTCCGTGGTGAGGAACACGAACCACGAGCCGTCGGAGATGAGCAATCGAACAATGGTGATCTACTTTGATCAGGTAAATTTTCACTGTGGGAATGGGCACTTCTTTTGTTTCATTACTTTTTACCCGTTCGCCGTTGAATTGCGGGAGGATTTTTATGTCACCGTTGCAAATACAAACTAGATCACAAAATCTAAGAAATATCACAGCAATCAAACATTTAACTAATATGTGTAGTCTGGGGAGGCGTCATATTCCCTTTCACTTCCTTAAATGTCAATTACAGGCTAATGGCTTTCTATTATATCTAATAGCCTTGAACTTCTTTGTCGTGTCATAAAACTCTCCTCCATCTCCTCTTTTATATATAATGAATCACGAAATGCTTTAAACGGTTTGCTGCTCTATACCAGCAAGTTCCCATTGTAAAACTTCAAGTTAGAGCCAATACGTTTTTAAGAGACATCACGAACTGTAGCCTGTTATTTGACTTGCTGTCTGATGTCTGCATCCTCTTTAGGTACTTGTGAACGTTGGTAGAAGTTTCGATGAGGAAAGGAGCAATTTCTTCGCCCCGCGCAAAGGGATATATAGTTTTAATTTCCACGTAGTGAAAGTGTATAATCGTCAAACGATCCAGGTAAGTGCAGACACCTTTGTGTTCACCTGTCTCTGGAGTGTTCTGTGGTGCGTGTGGGACAGTAAAGTGTGTGGGAAAATGTGAAATTTTCAGTTGTATAGACAGGAATGCTTTCGTTTATTTTCTCAATTAGCACAAGATTAACAACCAGCCTAAAATTTGGCTCGTAGACAAGACTGGCGCGTGTTCAGGACCATGGACAGAGAACGCGCGTGACAGATTCGCCTCCTGTTTTTAGTTAAAATCTGCACAGCACACACACACACACACATCACATTTCCCTATTCATTACTGAAATGTACTGACTTATTAAAGACAATGAGTTGGGAGTTGTGTATACGACACACACAAACAAATATAAGATGAGACGATACATATATTGAAACCAAAGCTCTAATACAACTATGATAATTTAATAAGGACACAATAAAGGAGAAAACATGTGAACAGTCTTGCATTGAAAGACCTATTTAGTTTTTATGTTGATGTTGTTTTTTACGGTGCTCACAGAAATTACAAAAATAAATTTGTACCTTATAGGTTTATTTTTACCTTTTTATCAGATGCAACGATTTTGCCAAAATCAGGTCAGTAGCAAAGGAGGAGCTTATGGGCTATTAGATTATGCTGTGAATTAGGTGTGAAAGGTCAGACTTTTTAAGACAGAATGGTGTTTTCAATTGTTTTGTTTTAAAATAAAAGTATTGTTATAATAATGCTTAGTAAATTCATGTTTCCAGACCAAACAGAAAATGTTTTTGTAATTTGAATGCATATTATCTTGCACAGATCTATCATTGATTTAATGTTTGTTTTTGTATAGTCCTTTGTTTTAATCTGTTCAGTACCACTTTTTTTGTGAAAAGAAAAAAAAAGTTGTTTTCAACTCCTTCCATATTTTTGGCAAGAGTTACACAGCTGACAATGTGTGAAATATTTTGTTTATCTGACAGGATAAATATTTCCTTTGTTGTTCTAGTTACATTCACACTTGGTACTTCAAAGAAAACATGAATTCCACTCTGTTGATCTGAGCGGGAGGAGCAGGCCTCTCTATTAGCATGCACAACATATGACACACACACACACACACACACACACACACACACACACACACACACACACACACACACACACACACACACACACACAGAGTGATCTGAAAGGCTCCATGGATAATCAAGCAACACACATACCTATATGGATCCCAATCAATTGTTTGGAAGTAAGACCGCATGCATTGACTGTACATATATTTTATCTATTTTATTGCAGTTTCTTTCAGCCTAAAAACCTCTGGTCATATCCCTATAATCAATTTTATATTCTCTCACAGAGTAATGTACTTCAATACCCAAAGGACAAGTACATCTGACAACACTGGTGACTGATGGGCAAAAGCTTTTTAAATTGTGGTCTGGTTTAGGTGTCACAATCAAGTGATCACATTCTGTATTTAAAATTCTAGTCAGTTGTTTTCATTATAAGTTAATTGCGTCATAAAACTCACACACATGATTTAGTTAACACCTATTTTGTTGGCTTTGGGGATACTGACACAGACTGAGGAGTCTAATTGTCACAGAAAGTTCTTATACAAAGCTTAAAGCAACAATTTTCAATAGACAAAGCAGCAGACAGCTGCATTTGAATATCGATTACTGCCCATATTTTGTGGAGCACAATTCTCTATGAACCCACAGATGTGACAGACGGTAATTAAGAAAATTACTCTCTGACCTAAAATAATGCCCTTGTGAATAGATATGACAAAGGAGGAGGAAAAATATTTTGTCGTCTCGCTCGTGTCCAACCATTATGTATGACTGAGACAGGCAAAGGGACTGAGAGAGAGAGAGAGAAAGAGAAGGGGGTTGTCCTCCATCACTTCACTGCGTCATTTGGACAGGAAGCTGTCTGTCGGTTCAGTTGAATGCAGCACTAAATTGTGTGTTAAGATCCGTTCACATTATCTCACATCTTGTTTTTGAGTTTTTCCATACAATGGTTCATTTGTATGTTTTACATGTATTTGAAGAATGAGGATGTAATTAGAATCACAAGGCCTTTTTGACAGGTTAAAGTCAGGCGGAAAAACGATATAGAGTGTCACGTGTGAAAAAGTGCATTGAGTCATGACTCCTCATGAGGGTTTGTTATTGGTGAGCCTTTTGTGGCTTTTTATCTCTGTATAAGAGTGGTTTATCATTGTGTAACAGGGTTTTTGCATATTGATAATGATTGCATCTGATTTTGTGTATCTGATCGTCATGCACAACATTCAAAGGTGCCTTTCCAATAATCACAAGCTTATTCCTCCCTGAGAGCTCTTAGCAGTATCATTTTCGCCCTTCTTCTGGCTCTGTCTGAGAATGGCTGGCAAAGAAAAACGGACACAAATAAAGCAATGTGCCATTTTCATTTCCCCTGGCAAAGACCCATAAATGCTTTGATCAACATTTATGATTTTGTGGGGAGCTATCTACTATATTATCAAGGGACTTGTCAGCGAGCAAAAGAAAGGGAACAAACATGTATAGATTATGCATGTTATTGTTGGTTAGATTAAAACAGGCTTTTATTTGTCCCATTGGTGTTTTGTATGTGTGTTTTATTCAGCCAGGCAATACCTGTTTAGTAATTTATATGCTCAATTGTTCAAGAAAAATCACTTTTCAGTTTCTTTAAGCAAAATTAGACAGAAAAAAGAAAGTACGTCCTTTCGCACCAGTGGGATTCGACCAGCTAATTTATATGCTTCCATGTTACAGGTGAGCCTGATGCACAATGGCTGGCCAGTGATCTCCGCCTTCGCCGGTGATCAGGACGTCACACGCGAAGCGGCCAGTAATGGTGTTCTGATTCAAATGGAGAAAGGTGACCGTGCCTACCTCAAGCTGGAGCGAGGCAACCTGATGGGCGGCTGGAAGTACTCCACCTTCTCTGGCTTTCTGGTCTTCCCTCTGTAGAGGGGCAAGCCACAGAGGGACTATTGCTCTTTAGCTTGACAGCTTGTGGGGGACAGGAGGGATATGAAGGCAGATGAGAGATAGAATGATAGTGAGAATGTAAAGAAAACATATAGGAAGACAACATTTAGTGTGGCAGGCTCTCAGTCGCACTTACTTTGCTCTGCTGCTTGACTACAGTTCTGGACAGCCAAAACTTTTTTTATTATCCTTATGATAATTGAAATAATATGGAAAGAAAGCACACCGTGGATCGTAGCCCTTCCCACCTCCCTCTTACTCATCCCATCAAAGTCCACCCTCTTCATCTTGTCTTCATCTGCTTTAAGGATTCCCCTTCAATAGTCCAGACCCCCATTTCACACAGGTCACATCCTTGTATATTCTCTCCATACGTACATACTGTGTCAAATGTCATTGTCATTCCACTCAGTCCAGTCGCCCCTTCTTTTCTAGCTTCCTCCAGCTCACCCTTTCTTGTCTCTGAGAGGGTGTCTTTGCTCTGTCATGACTGAAGGATCTCTGAATCTCCACAAAAAGACTGCATACTGGGTATATACATATATAAATAAATAAAAAAAGTTTCTATATGATTATGATATACTCAATGCCTAATTGAATCTGGTCGACTCTGTATTTCTGTATTTCAGTGTTAAAACTTAGTGATTGTGAGTGGATTTTCAGGCTGCTGTCCAACTACAAATGCTTCTTGTTTTTGTTTTCGGTCAAAAAATGTGGCTAAGATGAACTATATCAGAAATACTATAAAGTAAAATGTTTTACTATCATTGATTGTAAGATATATGTGAATATTTAACAGAGAAAATCCTCCCTTTTAATCAATTAACATCAATTGTTTTTTTTTCCTTTGGTTCAATAAAAATTAAATGGTACTTTCTTAATCTGATTCTGTGACTTTGAAATTTTAAGATTGTCGCTTACAGGTTTTACAGAGCTACAAACACAAATCATTTCACTAAAGTGACTTCTGACAAAGCTCTCTCTCTCTCTGTGTGTGTGTGTGTGTGAGTGCCACAGAGACACAATGACACACTCTCAGTGTGTCTTATTGTGCTCTCTCATGATGTAGATATGCTTGGCTGGTCTCTCTCTCCCTGTCTCTGTCTCTTTCTCTCTCTACCAGGTGACTGGGGCCTCTCTCTGCTGCACTCAAGGCTCTAATGAGCTCCTGGGGGGAAATTAGTGCTTGCATAATAAGCAAACCCCACTGTTTACACAAAAATCATGTTGCGTGTTCGTCTTTCCTACTCTTTTTTTTCATATTTACCTTTGCTTTGTCCTTGAGTCAATTCATACCATGAAAGGGATTTTAATCCATGTGACTTCATTTGATGACAGTCTCCATCATCCCACATTTATTTATATTAGTGACTAACCAAGTCCAGCAAGAAGAGAAGCTCAGACATAATCACAGAAAAAATTCTTACAAAATGCTTTTATTCAGATAATATCAAATGTTATTGCTATACAGTGATAGCTTTGGAAGCTTTGTCAAATGCTTCCATACATAGTAATGCATATTAATCAATATTCAAGTCCATTGTATAAGATATTAAAGATCAGTAAATATATATATATATAAAAGTTTTTTTTTTCTTTTTTGACAATTTGGTTTGCAATCTCCTCCTCTTATGGGCTTGGCTATAATTTTTTTGAGATTATGGACCAACGTAATTTCCATTTACTTAAGTATTTGTAAGTGTTTGGTCCAGAGGTTTCTTGGCTTTTTGTCAGTCTTTTATTAATATATATATTTATATATATATATATATATATATATATATATATAGGATATAAGGATATAAATTCCTATAGTGCGAATAAAACTACTGTACGTATGCTTACTCTAATTGTGAGAATGATTTTTCAGTTAATTGCAGTATTGCCTTAATCACTTGTAAATGTAAGCAGGCAGGTTTAAATCTAACACACTGTAGGCTGTATAATAATATATTAATTCTGTGAAAAGTTGTATTTTTATAGAATTCTTTTTAAATATAACTCACAAGATAAGTGAAGGCCTTGATAACGGAATAAATGAGTTGTGTAATCTGTATCTTTCTTCTCTGTCAGACACAAAATTACTCTTTACTGAGTCTTGGCAAAGGACAACGTCTTTCTGTCCAATGTTTGCAAACCTCGCCAATTTCAAAATATAGCTCCCAAAACCATGCCCAGTGACAAGCAATTAGAGGACGGCTTAGTGGTAGTTATTTCTTTAAATGCTAAGGCAAAAAGAGAGGTGAGAGAGAGAGAGCAGCAATTAAAAGGGAAAGTGGTGGGACACTGCAGATTGAATTTTAAATGTCATACGAGGAACCATATTAGTAATGTTTACTTTAACTGATGTTTACTTTAACTGTGATTCTCGAACAGGAGTAGAGTAATTATAATGGCCTCTGAAATTAAATGAACTGCTTTCTGAATTTGATTTGTGCTTTAGAAGCGAGTGACAGAGTTGTTGACATCATTTTATCTGCTTTATCAGGGTTATTTGCTCACATCACACCAACTCTTATAATTGCGCAGCATCATCAACATCTGCTGAAGGTGGCTTGGGTTATGAGAGCTTGATGCTGTGCAGGGTATTTTGCTTCTAATTTGATATTACTGTGTTATTTATCCAGAGAAGTGGTGTTTGAGTATTTCAGACCAATAATGTGCTTGGTAAAAAAATAAAAAAATAAATTAGCCCTACATCCAGTAACAGATAGAGACTGTGGACTGTAAATGTACCTTACTTATGTGGTGGTAAATTATCCTCAGATCATGAATTTGTAGCACTATTTAAAAAAGACATTTTTGCTTTTTGAAGTATTCGCTAAATCGCCATATAGTTTAATCTCAACTCTACATCTTGACATTTGTTAAATTATGCATTTTTATGAACTTCAGTTTCAGCCTGCTTTATTGCACTTGTATGAAATATTGAAAGTGTTTGGGTATAGTCAGGGGCGCAACTATCCAGTGTTAGAGGGGTATGCAGCAAATCATTTTGCCCCCCACCCCCCACCCCCACTTATAAATAAATAATTGTGCCGGACATCATCATGTAAGGGCTTGAAATAATAAATGTTTATTTTAAAGTATATCAGACAGCCACTGTAAGCCTACCATAAATATTATGGTATACACACACACATACACACACACACACACACACACACACACATTATCGGATAATGTGTGCATATAAGCATATATATATAAATATTAGGAGTGGCATGGTTCAAATTTTCACAGTTCGGTTTGTTTCACGGTTCAAGAGTCACGGTTTCGGTACAGTTCAGTATGTGCTATATTTATGGAGAAACTATACTTAATTTGTTTTTTTATCTAACTACGAGCAACAGCAAAAATAAATACAATAGAGTAAAGATACAAATAAAAAAAAGGTTTTTTTTTTTTAGGGAGGTCTAGCATTAGGTACAGAAATTGAATAATCAAATGTAAAACAGCATCGCATATTTGACTGTATAAATTAAAGATTGTTCTTTATTAAAGTTACAGAAGCTTTTTAATCAAGAGCAGTGAGTGGTTTCTTTGTTGTTGTTGTTTGATTAATATAAAGACTGTCACTTTAAGAGAATGCACTGATACAGTGGCCTATGTTCAGCCGGCTATTCTCGAGGTCGGACATCCGGGACTTTTACTCCCATAATGCACTGCGCGCGCATAGCAACCGCGGCGAAGGGTAAAACAAACAAGCACTCACCATTAAGCAACACGAAGCGGAAGACAAATGAGCGCAGATATGTCGAGAAAACTGCCGAGAATCATGCCTAAAAAATTAGCAATGATTCGGCAAATCAAAGAATAACAAAATAATACCACTGCAGAGATGGCCACTCAATTTTCTGTTGCTATGTTATGACATTGCTATGCATAATGGTCGGCAGCTCTACACTGATAAGCAACAATGAAATGCACTAGTTGTGTGGGGAATAAGATACGTTTCTGCAGTTAGTCTATTTTTGCTTTTTTGAAAAAACCGTGTCCCTCACTGACACTGTACAAGCTGTGCCACTGACAGACTGAGCTCATTACAGCCATTGTGTAACACAGTGCTTTTGAATAAACATTTTTTTTTCTCTAAATGAACAGTTAATGTAATCGATGCTTGATGGGTATTTAAACATGACTGCAAGTGTAGGACACATGGTATGTACACATGGTGTATATGTCTGGATACTCGAGCCTGGGCCATGCCTTTGGGTTGTTCTCCCAGGACTCAGCTGGATGTCGATAGGGACAAGATTGTAACGTTAAACCTACAAGCGACAGCTTTCTGTGGTACCTGGTCAATGCAGGCCCAAGTAGACTTTCTATATATTGATAAGACATTCTGTAATAGAAGAAAGAAGATCTGTATTTGTATAGCTGCTAGCGCCTTTCACATACATGTAACGTTAGCTAACGTTAGTCACAAAGCGCTTTACATGAGTGTTTTATTACATTCACTTCACTTCTCACCACCGACATACATTCGCATACACAGATATCCTTCATCATTAATACAAAGTAGTCCGTTAGTATCCATAACTGACATAATCCACAACAAAACTTCTGTGAATAGATACCTTTTTGATTTTCCTCGGGCTTTGCCTAGATTGCCTTCGGTTTGTTTTACCCTTCAAACACGGCGGCGGCTTGTTGCTATGCAGGTCACATGATTTGTGACGTAACGCCGACCAAGAGAATGTCTGCTGTAGGATACTTACTAGAGGTCTTCACAGTAAACCCGAGACCCGTCGACCCGGGATCCCTACGGGTTCGGGCATGGGTTCGGGTCTATATTTTAAATGATCAGCCGGGTCCGGGTCGGGTCCGAATCTATTACTTCGGGTCCCGGGTCTGTTTAACATTGTGTGTAATACCCGTGCGATCGGAGTCATCGGACTCAGAGAACACCCGGCCGTGATCACACACTGCTTGTGTTTCTTGTAACTTGCAACTTGTAAAATTAGGAAAAGAAAAGTGTGAGCCAAAAAAAGAAAGAAAAAAGCGATCTCTCTCTCTGCCGTTAGAGGCAGAGTGCGCAGACTCAGAGTTAATGCAAGGGCACGCACGGTAATAATGCTTGCAGACTTGACACACTCATATTTAATATATTTCAAATCAGCAACAAGATCTGAGGTGAACTGTCACATGAATGTTTTCGATGACGCTCAGATTACGTTAAAAAGCATATTTCAGGTTGATCCGGCTTGCACGCATGTGCAGTCTCAAGCGCGTGTCATGTTTCTATGGCAACCAGTGAGGGACAAACCGCGCTTTACATTTTCTACCATTTTTTTAATAATGTAAATGAACCGTTTAATCTTAAAGTTTTATTGGTCAGATTCAGACTCGACGCAGAGCAGAGAGCACAGAGATGATAGCAAATAAATAAGGTCAGCGGCCATGGCATTGCACGAGCGATCGTTATTATAGTTCAAAAGGGCAAACAGTCCAAGTTATTATGCGAGTTAACTCGAGTCAGAATGTACGTTACATGTGCGCAGTCGTTACCGTGACATTGAAGCTGAAATAATGAGTGGATTAAGCTCGGACTTGAAATAACGAGAGGAATAACATGGATAACTTTCTTGTCGGAGGATTTTAATGCATCACAGACAGTCAGGTACAAGGAAGAGAAACTACGGCTCCTTAAATTAGGTTAGAAAAAAAGTAGTATTTTTCGCTACAGGTTTATTGACGTGTAATAGCAATTTAAGGTGGAATATGTGACAATCGGGTCCAGTCGGGTCTGTGTCTTCCCGGCGGGTTCGGGTCCAGCTTTCAAATAATAGAGGGGTCCGAGTCGGATCCGGGTAGGCATTTCTCGGATCTACACGGGTCCGGGTCCAGCTTTTGAAATAATAGACGGGTCCGGGTCGGTTCGGTGTTGTACATTACGGGTCTCTTTTGGGTTCGAATTTTTGGACCCATGAAGACCTCTAATACTTACCAAGACGGGCATTTTGTCATAATTTTTGTCAGAATTTGTCATTTAAACACAATACTTTAAATGAGAGAGCTTATATTTGCGCGAGTTCTGAGGCGCAGGTTTGAGCGCCTCGGATGAGTGCATGCACAAATCTTCTCACTGCGCGGGCGAGCTCGCATCCTCTGGCTCTTAAATGTTCATATTCTGTCTGCTACATTCCCCGTGTTAGCAAACTCTAGCTAGTCTGTTAACATGAATACCTAACGTTATTTGCAAGCCTCAAAGCATAGACGTCACATTTTAAATCCTACCTATTGACTTTCACCATCCACTTATTTAGCTGCTGTCGCATCCCTTGTCATGCCATCTCCTTTCCCTCTTTCTTTTTCTATTTTTAGCCCCCGATAAGCTTTTTTATTTTATCCATCTTTTTTGAGTTTCAACGACAACGCATTAACGTTACTGCTGCTCACTCAGTGCTCACGGCGCCCCGCCCACTCGCGAGAACGCCCTTCTATGTCTAAATTCTATGATGGAATATTATGAGGGCACCAGCGCCTGTTAGTCCTCTAAAATTGATATAACTTTTTTTAATATATAATTTTTTATATAAATGTATATAACTTATATTATTAAAAAATAAATAAAAAATAAATAACCATTGCTTTGGCGCCCCCCCATGGTACGGCGCCACTATGCGCCGCATATAGACGGTTTCAACGGCCACAACATAAACAAACGTTACTGCGCATGCGCGCTTTTTTGGACCTAACTTAACTTCCGGTAGACTTCCAAATAGAATCAATAACAACAGCCAAGTCCCTCTAGAGTAGATAATTTTTGATAACAAACAAAATATGTTTGCCGCGTGGATCAGGAGGACTTAATGAAAATGCAAATTCATTCTTTGGCAGCAGGAGATGTTTTAAAGCATAGACATAAAGCGCGAGAAATAGAGGTTTCCCCAGTAACAGCTGTAAACAGAGCAGAGCTGGTACGCTCACACGCTGCTTTATCAGGCATATAACACGCAAGTCTTCCTTCAGAAATACAGCGATATAAAAACACATGTGCCTCATTTTGATATTTAAACATATAAATGTAAGGAATTATTATTATTAAACGTGCAGTACGTAACGTTACTCATGTTTATTCAGCGAAGCCTTTTTGAAAATCGATCGGTTTTAAAATTGTGACGAGTCTCCAAAAATAAATAAATGTATGGAAAACACATCCCGCAGCACAACCACCTGACCCCAACTTCAGTCTACTCATCACCTTGACTTTAACTGCGTTTGTAGAAGGCACTGCAGCCAGACCGATATACACAACACAGACTGGAAGTTTACTTAGGTCCAGGCGCATGCGCCCGATGAAACCGTCTATAGCGCATACCCACTTTTTGCGCCACTGGGTATAGTTTAGTCTATTACTTTTTCAGACTGCCTTGACCCCATGAAATAGGTTTAGTCATTTTTAGTATGTTTAGTGTACTGCTAAATATAAATATTACTTCAATATACTTTATCATATAAGCACATTTGACATTTGTAATGTTTCTCTTGTGGGAGAACAGATCAAGTAAAGTGATGGCTCATCCTGAACTATATTTATGTGATAAAATATATTCTCTAGAATGACAGTTTTCAGGAGTCGAGGCAGTAGAGGCGGTGCAACTGCAACAACATGTGAATAATCCCGCCCACTCTAAAGCGGTACTAAACTACAGTGGATATGCAAACTGAGCACTAAATTTCTTTACAGTATAAAGCATAATGGTTTATAATTCAGAATTCTATTGTCCTCATCTGTAAATTGCTTTGGATAAAATCTGCAAAATGACTAAATGTAAATAACATTTTTTAATTCAGTATGTTCCACCCTAATTTCCAATGGGCTGACAAACTATGCTCATCAGGTGATTTCATGTATGGAATTTTTTTTAAATGATCATTTAAAGAGGTTACATATTTGAACAAATGTCTGAAAATAACATATTGTGGAATCAATGGATACCAAGTTAATTTCAGTGTTATATAAACGAAAGAACTAAAGAATATTTGTTGTCAATAAGCACTAGCCTGCTTCAGCACAGACTACTGAGATGATGACCATATGACCTTCACAATTTACTTTGTTTGTATATTTAAGCATCAGGCAACTGTACATTTTTGAAATTATTTATTTTGCTGTTTTTATTGGCATGAATGATCAAAGGCAAATGTGTCATAAAACAAACACATTTTCTGGGTTGGATGCATTTGAAACATTTCATGAAGAGTTATGTGTTTAATGGCTTGACGTGAATTTGGGGATTTATTGTTTCTCTAAATTTTTCCATGGGGAAATAAGATTGTGAACTGGAGGGTATTGATGATATTGTCAAACGACTGAACACAAGACACTTTAAATATTTAAAATGTTAGGAACTGATGTTTCAGCAGATTGTGTCACCTTTTAAAGCCAAACAATATGTCACTTCAAGTGTTAACCGTTCTCTACTGTCAGTCAAATTATCAGTTGGGGACCTGTCGTAGAAAATGTTCTTGGGTGCTAGATTATGTCTTCAATTATTTAGAAAATACATTTGTTTCATCTTGGTCTTGGTCATGTTATGTTATCTCAGGGGGGATTCAGATTTTATACTCGTTTTTCTTCTCTTTTTTTCTCAATAGTCTCATAACAATCTGAGTGATGTTCAGTTTCTCTTAGTATTTTATATTAGCCTTCTCCAACTTGTGGGTGAAAAGGCTTATTATGTTAATGGGGAACAATTGAATGTTAGTGTAACAAATTATCTCTGCAAATGATATCATAGTGAAAATTAATCACCTTCCCATAAACAACACCGGCATGCTTAAACTGCGAGAGCAAGAGAGAGAGGTTTTAATCATGCTCATAATTAGTTTATGTGTGCTTCATTTAGCTATGGCATGTTTATCTGAGTCCTGTTGTACTCACTTTAGTAGGTTAATGTGTTTTCTGGATACAAACAAAAATTGCAATTATCTCTTTAATCAAATTAGGCACATTTTGGGTGCATACACCTAGTCTACCATCTACCACACTTATGAAACCAAAGTATGAGTTGAGCTGTTATCAGACATCAGCATTTCATAAAATATATCATAATTTGCTCTGTGCTGTACTGTTTTCTTCTGATTGTTTGTCTATGTCAAAATGAGTTGGTGAGAATAAGAAAGGGAGTATGTGGATTCAGAGAGCACGATTTGGCTGGGAGGAATTACTTTGTTTTGACTTGAGTGAAAACACAAGAATTGGAATATTACATTTATTTCCTGACACATTTCTAAGAGCTCTTTAGCAGCTCTTAAATTTTCACCAGGCTCACGTTTGCCATTACTATAAAGGGCTGCAAATCTACAAGTCATCAAATACGGATGCAGGACCATGGAGGGAGGGAAAATTATATGGAGAGAGGAGAATAATCATATGGCTGCCTAAGTATTTTAGATAAATCCTAATTATGCCACAGAAAGCTGCTCGGATAAGAGGAAAGTGGGGCTTGAACGTAATGTTTCTAGTTGTTTCAAGAGGGTTACAATCTGACACAGTCCTTTGCTTTAATTGCAAATGAATTGCTTCAGTTTTATTAGATTTTTATTTCATTATTAGGGTTATAATAGTTAACTAAAACTATAAAATAAATTGGTTTAATTTCTTAAAACAATAAAACATATATATATAAAAAATACTTTTTTTTAGTCAACTAGCTGCCAATAAGGCAACATTTGTCATTTTAATTTACTTTATGTACTAACATAACTAAAACTAAACTAAAATAAAATAAAATAAAACTTTATAGACATATATAAAATGAAGTGAAATGGATGTTTGTGATCAGAAAAGAGAGGGCTGGTTAGGAACGCGTAATATGACTGACATACGAATGAGCTTGAGTCAGAACAGCAATCGTGGAAAAGAAAAAACAGATCGACAGTGCTGGAAGTAGTCTCACATAGCCAGACCTACAGACTGAAGACAGAAGGTCTGAGAACCTTGGATGCTTTGAATGGCCAAGGACCACCCAAGAGGCCATATGACTGACAGGTAAAGTAACCAATCACATTTCGTTTTGTGCCACATCATGTTTGGGGGCATGGAAATGTGCCCATATTAGCAGACCGGTGTGTAAAATTCTTGGACGTATTTTAAAGAGTCAATGCTGTGAACTTGACATATTTCACATACTGTACTTTTTTGTGCCATAAGCATCACACGTTCAGCCAGCTGTCCATGGACTTGACATCTGAGGATGAGACTATGCTGGAAGCTGCTAATGCTCATTAGTAAATCAGTGGAAAATGTATAGAAATTTTGATTCTGTCTGAGCTATGCATTTTAAAATAAAAGCGCACTAGTGTAAACATAGCCTAAAGGATGTGGAAACTGAAAACTAGTTGAAATTTATAAAAAAAAATGTTTGCTGTGTTGGTTACACTTTGTTCCTTTATGCAGTGGCTCAGGAGATGAGTCTTTAAGGGTGTTTCCAACCTGGCGCGTCTCCTTCTTTAGCCCGTTTGGGCATATGTGAACACGGCAATTGCGCTCAGGACTGTGTCTAAACAGTTGGTCCGAGATCGCCTGAATGAGGTGGTCTCAGCTCGATGGAAAATGAACTCTGCTGTTCAGTTGTAGTGAGAAAGCAATCCGAAGCAACGGACCAATGAACCAGGCTATATCCAATGTATAATGGATAATTATGTAAGTTCCGTGAAAAGCAGTAGACGGTCCCGGTGTTCCAATGTGCATACTATACACCCTATCTGCCCTGAATAGTATTGAAAATTACTAATATCACATAGAATTTAGAATGGATAGTATGGCTAGTATGATGGTATTCTGTTTAGAATAGAAGAGCCAGAGCCCCGGCCCCCATCATGAGCACTTTCTACAGAGGCACCATCGAGAACATCCTGACTAGCTGCATCACTGTGTGGTATGGTGCCTGTAACGCATCCTGCTGGAAGACTCTTCAACGCATACTGTGAAAATCATTGAAGTCTCTCTCCCCTCCCTCCAGGACATTTATGGAACCCGTCTCACCTGTTAAGTCCTCTGCATCGCAGGTGATCCCACCCACCCGTCAAACAGCTTCTTCAGTCTGCTACCATCAGGGAGGAGACTGCAGAGTCCCTAGGCCAGGACCAGCAGACTGAAGGACAGCTTCATCCATCAGGCTGTCTGGAAGCTGAACTCCCTCCATGCACCACTGAACTCTGAACCTCAGCCCCCACCACCCCACCATAGCTCCCACAAACACTCTGGGACTTGCACTAGCCACTTTGTACAGCATGGTTCTGCTCACTACCTCATTCAGCATTGACACTTTAATCAGACTAAATAAGCTCTTTTGCGCTACAATAAATATATCTGCACTGTTTACTTCACTTTGCACTCTATTTGCCATGTGCCTTGTGCTGCTTTACTTATCTTTCTTTTTTACATGACCTATTTGTATAGTTGTACTTTATATTTTATTATTTGTATTTGTTCTACTGGTAGTGTTATCTTTATAATGCCATCTTATTGCTCTTCTTTGCAGTAACTGATTTTAAAAATGTTTTCCCGTCGAATCCTGGACACCTGTTCAAAATGATAAATTAATATAATGACAGCTAAAAATAAAATAAAATAAAGCTGTTGTCATTCCAATAAAAAGCAACATTGTAATAATTCTAATCCCTGTTTTGGTAAAAAAAATAACAATCAAATCTACAGGTGTGAAAGCATCCCTGTAAAAATTGTAACAACCTGAAAAATTAAAACCAAAGTTTGAGTTAATGTAATCTTGTTGAAATGGATTTCATAAAATTGGTATTTATAAAAGTATCGTTCAGGAACCGGTATTGAAGTCAATGTATCAATATCTAAAATATTTGAACGATACCCAGCCCTAGTGAACAGAGGATCCCGAACATTATCTGTCTAGTTGCGGTGACACTGACTTCTCCAGTCTCACACGTGCCAGTACAATCTGTTCCATCTCTCACATACCTTGGTCCCCGCAGCCATTGAAGATGATGAAAACTTCTCTAGTGACATTTAGTAACCTTTTCCACCAAGAGACAGGAGAATGGAGATCTGAAAGACTGAGGGGGATGTGAGGGAGGGGCTGGCATCTATATGTGGCATTCTTCTTTGTGTCACCTCACCACATGTCCTCTCTTCCTTACCTTTTTTTCAGCCCACCTCAGTCCTTGGCACTGGCCATAATGAGATGTATTGTGCAGAAGCTTTATCAACAGTAATAGTAGCTTGTCTTTGTGCACCACTGTGATCATGAAAGCTGTTTAGGGAGGGGTACTGTCCCTAAATATGTCAGGAACATCAGGAACATCTCTCATAATAGTCTGCTGAATGTTATGAAGTGAAAATTGATAAGAGTCTTGTCAAATAGGGTAGGCAATGATGCCCTGGTCCTGTTATGGGGAGGGGGGTATGTGTAATTTGTCTACTGAGGTCCCCTATGGCAGAAGTGTTATACACATTTACTAGAGTAAACTAAAAACAAACAAACAAGAATTGGAATAAATAAGTGAGCAAATAAAGCTTGTGCAGCTTGTGTGGTCTGTAGCCCTATATTACAGGTAAACGCAGTAATTTCAACATTTACAGGCACTCAGTATTTATTTATTTATTTAAATTATTTTAATAAACATTAGGTTAATGTGGTAAGTTAATTTACATCTGAATCTTATGCAAGCAGCAATTCATTTTGAAGATATTTTTGACCAATATTAAAAAAAAAAAAAAAAAGATTTAACTAAATTGTGATTTTGTGCCTTTCTGATTGTAGCATGAGGTGTTGCTGAATTAACCTCTCAGGCTTCTGGAGGAGATAAATGATTTGGTTGGGAATTAAATGACCACAAGACAATGTTTTTGTCAAAAAACAATAGTCCACGAAATTGCTGATTAGTACCCATAAATGTTGATGTTCCTGGGGCTAAAGTGGTAGAGCATTGCATTAGTAGGGCAAGGTTGTAGGTTCAATTCCCAGGGAAAACGTGTTACAGTAGGCAAAAAATGTTCGCTTTGCATAAAAGCGTCTGCTAAATTCATACATTTAAATATTTGAGCATATACCCATATAAAACAATTGCAATTGTCTTTTAAACAATAATGTCACAAAGAGAATTAGATTTTAAACCATATTTTGTCTTTTCTCTTGGGATTCTCTCCCCTCAGGCTATTTAGTTTTTAGAGTGAGTGTTCTGTGAAAACCATTTGTAATGTATGGAAAAAGATTCTGTGCTTCTGGGACAGGAGGAAATGGCATGGAGGGCATCAGATCGAATACACAGAACCACAAGCTCAAAGAAATGCTCCTCTGTGCCCTCTTGCTGTCTGTCTCTTTCTTTCAAACACCCACACACACACTCTAACACACACACACTGACAATTAGGAGATTAGTCAGCTGTTTCATCAGATAAAGGAATCCTATCGTGGCATGTCACAGAGAGAAGGAGAGCACAGACATGAGCCGTGGAGGGAACCGATTTCTCAGGCGCTCGACATCAGCTCTGCTTCCCCTGCCATACCATCACTGTTATATTTTTCCTCATTCTACCCAAGATTCTACCATGTCTCCTTTCATGGTGGTTTCAGAGCAATGTGATAAGATTTCTCAACTATTCTCCTACCATGTTTCACTTTTCACCAATTATTTAAAGGTAGCCTGGATCTTGAGGTTCAAAGTCCCATTACATTAGCTTCTACAGACCTTTCGACTCTAGAACAGTGATACGATTTTTTGTCATAAATGGTATGGACATGTAAATCCAGTGTCAGTTGGTACCAACAGAGGTGCTGCAACCTAATTAGAGCAGAAAGGATGATTTGGAGATTTTGCTGTTAAGACTTAAGGTGTTCAGTTGAAGTGGTGTGTAATTTTTTGTTTGTTTGTTTGTTTTGTTATTTTGCTCTTGTTGTGTGACATTACAGGAGAAACATTTGGGCAACTGGTCACTTGAGATGACTGTTCATATCTGTCTAAATCCTAAATCCAAAAAAGTATCCTATTGAACTAGCACTGTTGGTTGATTAAAAAAACATTTGCTTTTAAAGTTAATTGATTAAATACATTAAAATTAATCTTGCATTAAACTTGTCAGTCGGTCCAAAATACTGTTCTCATTTAATGTTTTTTGCATTCCATCTGTACTTTCTATTTGGAAAATTGTCTCTTTATTTTGAAAAACATTTTCTATAGGCTATATTTATTTTGAAATTAAAATTAGGTTGGCTGTTCACCACTGAGTTTACTTTAAAATTGCTAAGCACACATACTTTAAAGGCTCACTGCTAGATATACAGAGCAAAATATTAACATTTGTACCAGTTTAGCTGAGAACCAAAAGCTTTCAATACAACTAGACATAGCAACAGGTTCAGCAGGCTACAGTGTTTTTTATTAGATTAAATGTTGAATGTGAACTGATTTCACCTGAATAGTGAGAACAAGAACTTCTCCAACAGCTGAAGAGCATATGCACCATCTGAAAATGAAAGAGCTTCTTACATACTTTAAAAGCTTCAGCTTTTATATATTTTTAAGCTTTATTGCAATAAATAATCATTTCTGTTACAGAAGTTTTGCCTGATACACACAATATTTCAGTTATTTTGACTTGCTGTTCTGCGCATGTATTTGGACTACTCTGTAATTAACTTTTTGCTCCTTATTTAGTGTAAGTTATGTCCTCATGTCAGAACAGGACAAGCTGTTTTCCCTCTGTCTGACTGTTTTGGCCATGCTTGAGCATGCTGTTCTGCTTGTTTCTTTAATAATAATTTTTAATGAGCTCTTCCTTATGCTATTCCCCTCTGCAGGCAGCTCAATTAATGTCTCGTTCCATATCTCAACATCTCGAGTGCAGAGAGCCCCCCCGAGTACACCCCTCCCAACACACACATACAAATACACAGCGATCCATGGCACAGACTTCCTGCTTTCCTCTCCTAGCGTCAAATAATTTGCTGTGGGAATGAAAATACCACCAGGTTGGTCACTATGTCTGCAGTAAATAGTTCAAAAAGAGGATTTGAAATGCACTTAGAGCTGTCAGAGGACATTACAAATTCTCATTAGGAATATTAACTTTTTTATCAAGGACGAAAAATGATCTTTAAAGTCTTAAAGACCTTTGGCAAATATTTATTTTACTTTGAAATGTCATTTAATTTTTTCTTGTTCTGAGATTTAGTAATCAGATTTGGAAAAAAATAAAATAAATAAATCTTCAGCTGTTCCCAATGCCATATTTTACATTTATGGTAAACTGATGAGCTAAAATCTTTGCTATGAAATAAAAGAGTTCATTTTAAGACAATTCTTCAAGATCTATTTATGAATGCTGTTTTGTCAACTTTACTAAGTTCATAAATGTTATTAGTTTTTTTATGTGTGTGAATTACATGTATGCAAATAAAAGTTATAATGAAGTCATTCTGATGGAACTGTCCTTCAAGTTAGAGACTCAGTAATGCCTGTTGCCATGGCATCCTTTACCTTCAATCTGTTTGCTTGCATTTCAATGTCATCTCTATTGATTGGCGCTCTATTGTCTGTGGTCCTGAAGATGGAGGCTGTGAGAAAGGTTAGAGACCGATTAAGAGATTGTTTTTTTTACTTTTTAGGATTTATGCCATTTTCAGCACACTTCTCTGACACGCAAAATTTTAACAGGAATATCATTTAGTTTTATATTATTTTTATTATATAATGAAGACTGACTTTCCCTATATATATATATATATATATATATATATATATATATATATATATATACATACAGTACAGACCAAAAGTTTGGACACACCTTCTCATTCAAAGAGTTTTCTTTATTTTCATGACTAGGAAAATTGTAGAGTCACACTGAAGGCATCAAGGGCTATTTGACCAAGAAGGAGAGTGATGGGGTGCTGCGCCAGATGACCTGGCCTCCACAGTCACCGGACCTGAACCCAATCGAGATGGTTTAGGGGTGAGCTGGACCACAGACAGAAGGCAAAAGGGCCAACAAGTGCTAAGCATCTCTCGGGGAACTCCTTCAAGACTGTTGGAAGACCATTTCAGGTAAACCTCTTGAAGCTCATCAAGAGAATGCCAAGAGTGTACAAAGCAGTAATCAAAGCAAAAGGTGGCTACTTTGAAGAACCTAGAATATGACATATTTTCAGTTGTTTCGCACTTTTTTGTTATGTATATAATTCCACATGTGTTAATTCATAGTGTGAATCTACAATTTTCATAGTCATGAAAATAAAGAAAACTCTTTGAATGAGAAGGTGTGTAAACAGCATATATATATATATATATATATATACTGTTTTATTTGAAGTCAGATTATAGCAGTTGGATCGTGTCACAATACTGGTAGTAGATTCTTTCTCTCCAAGGCTGTATTGTTTGTGGTCATCAGTCAATGCAATAACCGTCTTTTTCCCCGCAAATCTCTGATCACAATATCTATCCACAGGCATTCTCACCAAGGTCTTGAGATGAGAAGCTCGGCAAAGGTTTGCTATAGTTTTTCCCTATGAAAGTTTTTCCAATCAATTTCTGAGTATATGCAGAACTGACAGATCCTGCATCATTTCTCTGTTTGACTGACAGCCCTTCTCATTTTCTCGCGATGCTTGCAACCTGATCATGGACGGTGTGTGTTTGTGTGTTAGAATGCGGGTGAAGCGCTTGTGTATGTGTGTTTGAGTATGCATGTTCCTTTGTAGATATAAAAAAAGAAAATCCAATCTTTGAACAGCATATTCCTGTCTGTCTTCGCTGGGTGCTTTCCTTTAAAGTCTATATATTGGGGGGTTGAGCTGTGATATCTTGTCCTCTGTAAATCAGTTCTTATGTCAAGGGGCTGTCAATTTAATTCAATCTAAATATGTTTTCTTTTGTGGGCTGTCAGATGGGTGATGCTGCCCAGAACCCAACTCTCCTCCCCTTTTTTAAGACGGTAATGTAATGAGAGACACAAGACAGATCTGTAGGTTTGCATGTATTGTCAGTGGTTTGTTTCACATAATTTCATCAAGACTATTGAAAATGACTGCTTAAAGCAATATCTCTCACTTTCCTTCTTTCTCTGTCACTTCACCCCCATTCTCATCTCAAGGCACAAAACTAAACTAAATTAGTGGTACACACAACCATTGAGCAATGATTATTCCTAATGGAGGGCGATTTACCTTTGCAGGGGTGCTAACATTTTTACAATTGACTTCTGATCAGCTGAGCAGCAGAGACAGATGTTGTGGCCCATTCTGGCTTGTCACGGGGCTTGCCAACAATAATATGGAACATTCCCTGCACCTGTGCCCTGTCCTCTCCAGTTACAGATGTGTAAGTGTGTAATCCCAACCCAATGAAATCACCATTGTCACCAAAATGTAAACAAAAAGGGGTTGCTGGTCAAGCAAGGTGTGAGCCATTCGCAAGTGAATTTTAAATCCAATTCAGAAATCCATACAACTGTATTTTTTGATCAGAGCAGCAGACAATCTTTGAATGTTGGTTTGAGAAATTCTGGTTAGAATCTGCACATTTTCAAGTAAAGGGATAGTTAGAATTTTTGCCACTATTTACTCATGCTCGTAATATTTCAAACATGCATTGTTTTCTTTCTTCTGTGAAACATAAATTAAGACATTTTGAAAAGTGTTTCAGTGGATAGTTGATATCAGTAGTAAAAACTGTACCAACATTCAAAATATATTTTGTGTTCAGTAGAAAAAAAAAAGTCATACAGGTTTGAAATTACATAATCGTGTTATCATTTACTCACCCTTTTCATATTTGGCTAAACAATTCTTTTAAGGCCAAAATTTAATGTAAAACATCCTTTTGTAGAGTTGTTCTAAGACATAATTCCCCTATAGAAGTCTATGTGTTCCCATGTGTTCAAGTTAACATTATAAATGCATTGCATATATCATCTCTGATTGATTGAATCTCATTTATTTAAAGACCAGTTCTCCAGAGAATGGAGTAAATGGAAAAGTTGGAGGTGTGGAATAGACTGAAATGTGTAGAGGGATAATCTGTTCAGAGCTGTGTGTTCTTGGCCTTGTGTTCACACTCCTTCAGCAATGCATGAAGGCTTTAGAGCGGATTTCTCCCTAGAGAGGTTTTCATCTTTAATAACAGCAAGATATCCTGTAGAGACCATTAACCAAGCTCATATACTGATTCAAAGGCAGGGATTGAATTACAATGAATAAAGCTAATTAATAACTCACTGAGCATATTCCTGAATTGGATGGTAGTTGATGAATGGGACATATATTTGGTTTTAAGACAACAGAGAATTATGTTTTAGTTATTAAGTGAATAACCATAAGTTTATTGAAAGAAATGTAGTTTGTGGTTGTAGTGTTTCTATGTGTGTTACTGGTCCATTGGATGTATAAAAATCCCTCATTTCACCAATTAGGCGACCAAAGCACTGCAGGGAAGTTGGATATAAATAATGTACCCGTGTCATGAAGTCAGCCACTGTAACCTTTTTCTAGCTCTTTAGGACGTCATTTTCAATGAAGCTGCATCTCCATCACTTAGTACAGAGTGAGAGAGAGGCTGGAGGGAGGGATTCAAAAGGAGACAGGCAGAATTGCACAGCATCTTAGAAGGTCAAACCTGGAGATCAGGTCTATCAACTGCCTGCTTGTCATCTGTTGCCCATGAAGGAAAAATGAAGAGAAGAAAATATTGTAGTCCAACTGAAGCAGATGTAAGAAGGTCAAAAATGACAGATAATAAACCTAACTAACCTAGGACCATTGGAAAAAAAATTCCTCTGAACAAATTATGTTTTTGAATGTGGACAGTTTGTGTAACCCACACAGTTAGTACACATGCATACATTTCCCATCACTATAAGTCAAAGGCTGTTCTTGCAATTGAGTACTTCTGAATGAAACAGCAAATTAAACATTTGGCATTATTCTACAATAAACACTTCAATTAGCAGCATTCAACTTTTGCCCCATCACACATACAGTGTCAACTGTACCGCATATACCCCTCCATGTTGACAAACACAACACCGGAAGACGCAGACATTTAGAGGATGTTTCCAGTTAATGATGGCACAGAATTTACTGGTATTTTAAAATGTATGTGTAAATGGTGCATTACCGGGAAAAAAAAGGCGGAATGTCCTTGTTTTTTGTTATTACCGTTAAAATCGTTTGAGTAATTTTACAGCAATTTACTGATTTTACTGTGTAAATGGTGATTTTGTCACATGACCTCATCACATTGCATGTTACCAAGTTCTGTCATGAAACTGTAGATAGCAAAGACTGATGGGTCCTTAACATAAAATGATGATATTCTTAGCATTAAACGACTTGTCACAAGCTGATTGGTTTATGTTGCATACACAGCAAATGAGGTTGCTGCTTTACATTTAAATGGCTGATTAGCATTCGCTTAAACATTGCAGCGTGCCTTCAGAGTTCTTCTGAAACCCTCCACCTTCCCCAGCTCCACCTGTATAGATCCGCTATGGGTTATTTTACATGCCATTTGTGCAGCAGAATGTCTTAAATACAAAAGCACCGTGTCGGCTTATGTCTTGGCAGTAACAAGTTCTTGTACTTTCTTGCAGCAGCAATAATCTACAAATACAACAATAACCAACAGCAGCAGCATAGCAGATCTATTCCAAATACATTAACATTGACATATTCATTACCAAATTAAAATCTTGAGGCAACCTTTCAGTTAAACAAGGCAGTGGTTCCTTTGGAGCTTTTTGGCAAAATGATTTTGGTGAAACATCATAATTTAGATAAAAATAAATGACTTTTTAAATGACATTTTTGTTTATTTATTTTTACTTTTTTTGCAGCTCAATAATACAATGATTTGCCATAATAAAATATTTTTTAGGCTTTGTGTCTACCAGTAACCCTCAATTTTACATACATTAGAATCTCTTATTGATACAAATTTAGCATCATTGACTGAAATAAAAAATGATTCAGAGGTCTTTTCCTGTACCACTTAATATACGTTTTGAAAACAACCAGGCCTATAAACTGAATATTTGCATACTACACTGCCATTATATTTATATTTTAATAGATTTCAAAATGTAATTTATTCCTGTGATGGAAAAGCTGAGTTTTTTTAGTAGAAAGTAAAAAAAATGCTTTAAAAAAATAACACTTCTTTGTTTAAATAATATTTGCAATAATAAATATGTACCATCACTTTTGATCAGTTTGTTTATAATTTACTTTAAAGCATCCTTACTGAATACAAGTAACCTATACTATATTTTATATATAATACTAATTAGTTTAACATTCATTTTTGCCATTCCAGTGACAACATATCCATCAAAATTATTTAATAATAATGGGTTTTATTTTTAGTGGGGCATTTTAAATCTCTGCTGTCATGTATAGCATGTGAATATCCAGTGCGTTTTAATTTCACTCATGGTGTGAGTAGGATTTTTTTGCCAGTTAACTTCACCTTTATATTACATTACATGTTGCTCTTTGTGTGAATAGGCATTTAGATAAATGGTTAGGGTGACCTAGAAACTTCAGCTCCTGAGATCACAGTCATGCTATAAGAGCAATACAATGCAAGCAGTCCCTCCAAGTGTACTATCACATGTTTTGATTGAAGTAGTGGACAACTCATTCAACGAATGAGTAACAAATGGCAATCATATTTACTTTTGTGATCCAGTTTCCAGTTTTTAGCAGTGTCACAAACCACTCTTTACCTGTTGATAATATAAGAACTGAAAAGTATTTTTCTCCTATAGGTTTCTACCTGGCACTGTTGCCGTTCCAGAACATGCTTCTTAAATAAAACAGCAGTAAGCAAAACTGATGGGCAGATCATGTTTGAAGCGAATGGGGGAATTAGAACAACATGATAGCTGCATTCGCACCCCTTCAGGCATTTTCCCCTGGGAGCAGACTGTATTACAGTCTTACCCCATCCACTCCACAGTGCTGAGATACAGAGACGATAACACACTGGTAAGTGTGGTGGCCTTGATCTTTCTACCTCTTCATATCTCTCTAGTCTCTAGTAGAGAAAAAGACCCTCTCATACATTCAGCTGTAATCTGTGATTTGGGCTGCACTATCCACCTCCATTATCACCTGATGTCCCAAAGGAAGAGGGAGAATTGCATTTTTTATCTACCACTAACCTCACCTTGGCTGCTTCCAGTATCACATATTGATGACATGCAAAGGCTTTTGGGGGTAATTCATCTTTCAGTCATTTCGAATGGAATCGAGAAGGGAAATGGATTTAACTTACGTAATAGTTTATGATATAATGTGGCATTCAGGGTTTCCCAGAATGCTATGCAGCCAGTTTTGATGTTTAACATACAATTGTAAATTAGTTGACTTAAAATAACCCTGATAACCCTGCCAGGGTTTCAATTGCAGAAATGACCTGATTGTGCTATCAGTTTTTATTCAAGTGTTTGAATGCCTTCATTAGCTTTGAAAGACACAAACTCCACACTAAGGTGCTTTATTTAAATGTTTGCTCTGGTTTTGTGCAATTCAGAGTAATGCAATATCTCCTACAGTAGGTACAATCTATTTACATGTAGTTAATGTGACATCATAATTATACCACAAAACACTGACATAAAAAAAATGTTTATCTCTTCTGAGAGGTGGCATTGCAGCCTTTTATTTTCTAGCTGAGAATTTAATGTGAGTCAATCCGTACTAATGCAGTGATATTTACACAAGTTTTGGATACAGTATGTGCACTATTAAAGCTTTACAGATCTATAGACTTCCTTAACCTACTGTAAGAACTATGGGTTAAAATATACTTGATTAGTTCTGCAAACATCTGTTTATTTTCCCTTTTCATTCCAAGACTCACTTTAGTGAGCTAGTAGCAATAAGAAATATATAGAATTATCAGGCTGTTGTTAATATACAAATAGGGTATATCAGAAGTATTCCATATCATGTCTTTAGTCCCACAGGTGTGTCATATTACAGTATTTCTTCCTTTATTGTGTTTTTGCAGCCTGATTGAATGCTTGAAGACTCGGTTTGGTTATTTTATTCTCCAACTGTCGTGAGAATCATTTATTTCTTCTGTTAAAGACAACAATAGAATATACAGTAGTGACAGGCAGATGGTCACATGATTGGATTTTAGCCAGTGGTGGAACAAACAGGCCAGATTTTCCTGGACTGCTTTCATGTGTTCTATCCAAAAAAGTAAAACAACTACATTTTAAAAGTATAACATTGTACCTGCCACTTTGTGTTTATATTTTACATACAGTGGTAAAGCGTCTATCCAAGCTACAAGGGAATGTTCTCAGAGCTTTGGTTAACGTTCTGGGCAGGGTTCTCTCAAATATTCTACTAGTAATGGTAATAAAACATTCATTAAAAACTATATGGTCTTTAAAAATTTTCTCAAAATGTTTTCACAAAAATGTATGTATACATCGGCCATGGGATGTTGTTCTTTTTTCTAAAACATTTTAGTTGGACTGATTCTTTTTTTTTTTTGTATGAAAGAATTTTAATTTTTTTATTTTTATTTTAACTTGTTGCAAAGTTATTATTTTATCTCTGTGTATATTTACAGATTTAAAATACATTTTTAATCTCATGTTTTCAATGTGGAGTCAGAATTTCAGTCCTTACTGTAATTTCAAGGTTGCTACTGTACTTCAACGCACCTTCATTAATCACATTCCTTCTTTCTCTTTTAGCACTAATGCACTCTTTTTGTCTTTTAGTGACATTTTCCATATGCTAATTGCATTTCTGTACCACACACCAGCACAAAGATCAGTATTTATAAATCGGTCAATGGTAAACTAATTTGCCTTTGCACAAAGTAAGATGTTGATAGGTGAGGATGACATAACTGAATGAGCTAGCTGCTACACTTATACATCCCTGCCACTGTTACAATCAGTTTAATGTTTATAAGACCAAATATGAGAGCATTTTATGTTCATTGTATGGCTGTTATACAATGCACAGCACATAACAAAATCACTGTTGTATCAGATGCTTGGAAATAAGTGATTTTCTATCCAGCGGCCATGGTTGTTGTTTTTCGCTAAGTTTTCATTTGCAGGTCTTAATGAAAATGTATTGTTTATGAAGTCCAGGCCACAGTGAAGTCTGTCTGGAATTTCAACCCCAGAATTCATTAGTATTGATTTGGCCGGACCTTTGTTGTCTAGCTGCTGTTTTGGCCAGCCTGTGTGCACATTGTATTGCTCTGCAATTAAAAAAAAGGATTTAACCAGAGCAATGAACTGCTGCCCCTACTTTTAGCATTTACTTTGAACATTTTTACCTTACAATGGCAATGTTAAGAGTTTGTGTGATTCCAGAGCTTTCAGTTTTTTTTTTGTTTCAGTTTGCTTTTTGCTTATGTGTTTCTTATGTGTAAACAGATTTGGCTTTCTGTCCCTGTGGAGGCACTCGAAATATTATATCAATTTTATTCTGAATGCATGAGAGGGATTAGAAATAGAAATTGGTTGTAGAGAATGACTTTAGAATTTTATATAAGTGAGGTAAGCAGCCAGCCACATATATTCTTGCACTGATTAATAGGACAAAACACTAATTATGACAGCTGTTGTCCCACCTTATATTTAAAATGTTAAATTAAGTGTCCTTAACTAAAGACAGCTAATATAGAGTGGGACCAAAATCTTATTTTTATTCTTCCAGTTATTAAGGCAGATCTAGCCAGAGACAATGTGACAACATTTCTCTTCTAAGTATCCGTCAGTGTTAAATCTAACACATAGTGGCAAAATAAATGCATAGTAAAAATGAGACTTCAAATTAAAAAAAGGCAAGAGATGATAAGGATCATAAAATATGACAAAAATAGCTACAAAATGTTAAACTATGGAAAGTCTAAAGGCAACTGTATTATGAAATGTTTAATACATATAAACAAGTTATTATTATTTTCAGAAGACAAAACAGCATCATTTTGATACCATCAATCTAAATGATTTCAGACAGAGACAAGTTTTTGTACAAATTGGGAAGGGTTTTTTTGAGCAAATAAGGTATTGGTCAAATCAGTTCACATGCTTAAAATTTAAAATTAGACTTAAAATTGTTAATAATGAGCATGGATTACACAGTCACACTTTACATCAGGGTTAATTAAATGGACTGATTAATTCTAATGAAGTATATGCACCTCTTGTGTAATTATTCGGCAGAGCTGCTTATAATTACACATTGTTATTGTTGTACATGGAAGTCTCATGAAAATACTATATAGCTATGATTTAGAAAGCTACTGGGTTCTGAAAATACAGGGAACAATGCTGTTTTAATAACAGAAACCATAAAAAGTCATCTGTAGAGAAAAGCATACTGCAGCTGTTGCCGTAAATACTGTGTCAATAAACATTTGTGTGTAGTGTGTGTGTGTGTGTGTGTGTGTGTGTGTGAGAGAGAGAGAGACAGAGAGAGAGAGTAAAGAAATAAATGTAATTCATTTCACTCAATTAGCTTCTTTTTCAGGTCTTTTCAGTATCTAATTGATTAAATTTATAATAATGAATGCTTCTTCATCCAGTGTTGTTTTAGACCTCATTGACTTGTATGGTCAAAATCAGTTAAAACATTGTGTATTGTCTGTGTGTGTGTCTTAGCAGATAATAGAAAGTCATACAGGTTATGAATGACAGGAGGATGAGTAAATAATTTACAGAAAAAAATAATAACATTTTGGGGTGAACTTTAAGCTCCATATCATTTGGAACAGCCTTTATTTCTGAAACATGCCTATAATCCCTTAAAATACTCCCTCAGTAGACAGCTCACTGGGTATTGGAAACAAGAAGGATTCTTCATTAGGTCTGCTTCTTCTTTGTCTTTTATTCCTCTTCTACTTTTCTCTCACTTCTTTAAATTTGAAGTATTTTCACTCTTCCAAGCAGCTATTCTTTAAAATATGTGACAGACTGCAATTAAAAGAAAGGGCTGATAAAGGGAGAGTGTGTGACACTGTGTGCAGGTGCATCTAAATAAATTAGAATGTTGTGGAAAAGTTAATTTATTTCAGTAATTCAACTCAAATTGTGAAACGTGTATTGAACTGGTTCTTTTAATTGTGATGATTTTGGCTGACATTTAACAAAAACCCACCAATTCTCAACAAATTAGAATAATTCATAAGACCAGTAAAAAAAAAAAAAAAAACATTTTAGTGAATTGTTTGCCTTCTGGAAAGTATGTTCATTTACTGTACATGTATTCCTTTTACTTTAATTACTGCCTTCAGTTTGGCTTGGAGGTGATCAGTTTTGGACACTTCTAAGGTGGTATGGAAGCCCAGGTTTCTTTGACAGTGGCCTCCAGCTCATATGCATTTTCTGGTCTCTTGTTTCTCATTTTCCTCTTGACAATACCCCATAGATTCTGTATGGGGTTCAGGTCTGGTATGTTAGCTGCCCAGTCAAGCACACCAACACCATGGTCATTTAACCAACTTTTGATGCTTTTGGCAGTGTGGACAGGTGCCAAATCCTGCTGAAAAATTAAATCAGCATCTTCAAAAGGCTGGTCAGCAGAAGGAAGCATGAAGTGCTCCAAAATTTCTTGGTAAACCGGTTCAGTGACTTTGGTTTTCAAAAAACACAATTGACCAGCATCAGCAGATGACACACCAAATCATCACAGACTGTGGAAACTTGACACTGGACTTCAAGCAACTTGGGCCATGAGCTTTTCCATCCTTCCTCCAGACTCTAAGACCTTGGTTTCCAAATGAAATACAAAACTTGTTCTCATCTGAAAAGAGGACTTTGGACCACTGGGCAATAGACCAGTTCTTCTTCTCCTTACTCCAGGTAAGACGCCTCTGACGTTGTCTGTGGTTCAGGAGTGGCTTAACAAGAGGAATACGACAACTGTAGCCAGTTGTGTGGTGGCTCTTGAAGCCTTGACCCCAGCCTCAGTCCATTCCTTGTGAAGTTCACTCAAATTCTTGAATCGATTTCGCTTGACAATCCTCATAAGGCTGCGGTTCTCTTGGTTGGTTGTGCATCTTTTTCTTCCACACTTTTTCCTTCCACTCAACTTTCTGTTAACATGCTTGGATACAGCACTCTGTGAACAGCCAGCTTCTTTGACAATGAATGTTTGTGGCTCCTTGTGAAGGGTGTCATTGATTGTCTTCTGGACAACTGTCGGATCAGCCCAATGATTGTGTAGCCTAGTGAACCAAACTGAGAGACTATTTTGAAGGCTCAGGAAACCTTGCAGGTGTTTTGAGTTGATTAGCTGATTGGCATGTCACCATATTCTAATTTGTTGAGATTGTGAATTGGTGGGTTTTTGTTAAATGTCAGCCAAAATCATCAAAATGAAAAGAACCAAAGACTTAAGGTTCTTCAGTCTGTGTGCATTTTATTTTTTTAATACACAAGTTTCACAATTTGAGTTGAACAACTAAAATAAATGAACTTTTCCATGACATTCTAATTTATTGAGATGCACCTGTATGTGTTACAGAAAAAGAGGGAGCACTAATGTTTTTGCATTTTGCCCTGATCTATACAGTGCGTGAGATCTTGAATACCAGTCAGCTGTTGTGTGTGAATCCCTGGATGAGTATTCAGCTCTCCGTCTGTCCTTTCCACGCTTGCCGTCTGCCTACCTGTCTACTCTCCACCTCATCTGTCTACAGCAGAATAGAGTTGTACCTTTATCTGACAGCAACATCAAGGCCCCGAGACGTCCAGGAGTGGACATGGCGCGTGTGGGCGACCGCACAGCAGCGACTTAAGACCGAAACCGATCTGCTGAGACCGAGCACCATGAACTCCTCTTAAATTGTAGATATATTAAACCGTGTGTGTTTGTGCTATTGCTTGAGCTGTTGGTGCAAGCTGACATACCTTAAATCTCTGTGGTGATGAATGCTTGCAATATGTGTTTGTGCCAGAGGGGCTTTATCATCTTTCTTTGAAGAAAAAGTTCTGGATGATTCATTAAAGTGAGAGGGAGAGAGGTGGTAAGGGGTGTTTGGAAGCCTTAGCAATAGGAAGGGACGGAGAAAGCAAAAGAGGAAATATATAAAATCTTACAGAGCATCACTGAGAACAAATCACATATGCTTTGGTGTCTTTCAACAATTATTTTCTGCTGCAGATTAGCAGGTCAGTCAAAAGGCAAATTCTGCTGCATAGCTACATGTGAAAAAATGTTGTATCAAGAATACTGATTTTTACATAACATAGAGTATCAAGTGTTTTTTAAAGTGGTGATCATTTATTTAACATGAAAATCAAGGGCTCAACAATAATTTTTTTCTGCATGGTTCTATTCGCTCTTGATATAATTTCAAAATGTATATTATATATTTATTTGTATACAAATTTGATAATTTATTTGTTTATTTATTTAATGGGGTCATATGATGCGATTTAAATTTTTCCCTTCTTTTTGGAGTGTTACAAGCGCTTGGTGCAGGAAGAAGATCTGTAAAGTTGCAAAGACTAAAGTCTCAAATCCAAAGAGATATTCTGTATCAAAGTTAAGACTCTGCCATACACCCCTGAAACGGCTCATTCAAACACGCCCACACGTCTACGTCACTATGTGTAAATATTTGTGTGATGCTCCCCAAATGTTCACACAAAGAAAGAAGGCATGATTTCAGTAATCACAATTAGTGTTGAAGCAGCCATGTCAGGGAGATGCTGTGTGTTTCTAGACAAAAGTAAAAACTGTTTATTTGGCCTTCCAAAAGTAGATGCATTTAGGAATCTTTAAGATTACTTAAAACAGAACAGCAATGGATTTTATGGACGACCGTTCGTGAACCTAGGAGAAGAGGTCATTCTGAATTTGCGACAACAATCTGGCACTTCTAAAATCAATTACTGTGAGTATGTTTTGTTATTATTTTAAGTATTTGCTATTGACTTTTGCATGTTGTGTGTGTGTGTGGGTGCCTGCGTGCATCTGTGTGTGTGTGTGAGAGAGATAGAGAGAGAGAGAGAGAGAGACAGGGTCACACAGTGAACTGATGGTAAAACTAAGGACATCATTAACTGTCTTTACATTTGTTTTGAAAGATAAAATTCATGATTATTGAAAGGGGCGTTACATTTCTGACGAGTGCTTGCAGTGTTTGGCCAGTTACAATGCACTGGCACATTTGGCAAATCAGAGCAGAGTGTGCTTGTCAGAAGGAGGGACTTTGAAGAAAATTACGCATTAGAGAGAGTCGGGGAATAGAGGACCTACAACAATGTACAGTATTTAAAAAATAATGAATGTTTTTTGAACATTAAAGCATGTCAACATATTCTGTTACACCAAATATACAAAATATTGATCTTTAAAAAAGCATCTTATGACCCCTTTAATATTCAATAATTTAAATATTAAATCTGATGGCTGATACATTCTGATTGGATGAGCCACATCTGAAGCTGTGGTAAAATGTGACAAATGCAAAACCTGTGACAGCAATTTCTATTTTAATGTGGCACTGTGCTATGTTCAGTGTTCCCATGGTCTTCGACAATCTGGAAATATATGTTGAATTAATTGAATTTAATTAATAATATAAATTTAAATCCTCATCTCTAAAATATTTAATCAGCTTAGATAACACTCTCTGTGAGTGCAGTGTCTATGAAATAATTTGTTACATATTGTCTAGGACAGGGGTGTCAAACTCAATTCCTGTAGGACCAGCACCCTGCAGAGTTTAGATTCAACCCTAATTAAACACACCTGATCCAACTAATCAAATCCTTCAGGCTTATTTGAAAACTACAAGGTATGTGTGTTGGAGCAGGGTTAGAACAAAACTGTGCAGAGCTTCGGCTCTCCAGTAATTGAGTTTGAAACCCCTGGTCTAGGAGAAATTGGAAATTCATTGGTCAGATGGTGTGGGAACCTTTCACTTTGCTTAGCAAATGTAACATCCATCCCATTGTATCTATATATGGTTGCATTTGCTCTTCTGTAAACAATAGCTATTTACTCTCAAAAGTTAGTAAAGTTGGAAAGTAGAAATCCTCACTTAAGTCAGACACTTGAATTAATGTGCTTTCTTATTTCCCATCACTAATTTTGAGTGAATCTCTATAGACTGCATATGGTTCTCCGCACACACAGTGCACAAAAGGCTTGTGTGAGGCAGTTAAGAGTGAGAAGAGATAGGAGATAGGAAGAAAAGGGGAAATGTATGTGTGGTCACAGACACACCTCTGTAGTGTGTGTGTGTGTGTGTGTGTGTTTGAGAGAGAGAGAGAGAGAGAGAGACACACACACACACACACACACACACACACACATTGGCCAGTATTAATCTGTTCCTGTAAATGATCTGACTGGCACTCCGCTCTCCTGTAAACGGCGGCTGTCAGAGCGATAAGGGTGCAAGTATCAGTTGAGAATCTCTTTTTTTCTCTCTCAGTCCACTTTTCCGAGAGAGAGTCAGATAAGTCCAGTGTGCAGAGGCACCACACACCACCAGCCCCCCAAAAGCCCCTATTATCAGCTTGTCAAAGTCACTCCTGATGTGCCACACACACGCTCAGAGAGGTGCCAAGGGCATAAGAGTGCACACATGTTCATGTTTTCTGTCTAATACAGCATGCATGTTTAATTTTTTGTTGTTGAGACAGACATTTGCACTTTATGAATCACACTGGTTTAAATGTACTCACACATACTCTCAAATTGTCACATACACAGATGATTGACAGAACATCTTGGGACTCTTTTCCATTCGAGCTGGACAGGGTGTATGGAGGGATTTCAGCTCACAGATCTGATTGGCTCACATGGCCTGGGCGAGGCCGCTGGGTTATCCAGCTTTCTTGGGGTTCCTGGAGGTCTGCTGTGAAGAGTCTCATCTCCAGAAAGCATTACCGTACAATTTCACACACGCACACACACGCACACAAACGGGTGTTTTTGTGAAGACATCCCATAGGCGTAATGTTTTTTATACTGTAAAAACTGTATATTATATTGCCCTACACCAACCCTACACTTTTACTTTCTCAAAAAAACTCATTCTTTATGGTTTATAAGCGTTTTGAAAATGGGGACATGGGTTATGTCCTCATAAATCACCCTCTTCTTGTAATACCTGTGTCATACCCACACACACACTATTTTAAGCACTTGAACTGGAGTGTTGATGTCTAGATTACTAATGTCCTGTATGGCTAAATAAAGAAAAATCAAAAAATTTATTTTGTTGCTTATATATTTATTTAATATTTACTTACCCAGTAATATATTGGAAATGTCTTTTCTTGGCCAAAGAAAATAATTCTGTAATCTATTTTGAAGGTTATAATGAAGAATATCTCAAATTTGAAAAATACCTTATTTTATTCAACACAGATAAATTGATCAAATGTGAAAGTAAAGATTTTTTACACTGTTACCAAGAAATCTATTTCAAATGAATGCCTTTTTTACTTTTGAACATAGTTTACACAGAAATGTTAAGCATTACAACATCGATAATAATATGAAATGTTTCTTAAGCACCAAATCTGCATATTAGAACAATATCTGAAGGGTTCTGTGACACTGAAGACTGTATGGCTGTTGGAAATTCATTACATTTTTATTATTAAATAAAAATGTAATATTAATCCAAAAAATGCAGCCTTGGTGAGCACTTTAGAAAACATTCAAAAAATTACAGACCATAAACCTTTTGAATAGTATTGTATATTGAAATATTTTGAAAATATTTTTATCTATGACTGTAGAGGGCTAATAATAATTTCTCTATCTCAGATGCCACTGATAATTTCCACCGCATGCTCATGTGCTATGAAAATGGTCTTGTAGAGTTTTTATTCTACTTTGTTGTTTGTCCCTGAATCAAACAGAGATCTTTTTAATTATATTGTTCTCCACACATTCAGCTAATATTTTTCTTATTTCTGCATTTCAGCAATGTATTCTTCCCCCAAACATTCAGACTTTTGCTGGCACACACATGTGCATTCCACTGTGGGATTTTGCAACCGCTCAGCCCCGCCCTCGGTTCATCCCCTCTATCTCCGCTGTGCTCTGCCCACTTTTCAGCATTTTTCAAATAATGCCAGTGGGTGGAGTCAGGCTCTGACCAGGGGTTTAGCTGGCCTTTAATGGAACACAGCAAAATCTCCAGTGTTGAAATCCCAGTGTTAAGGACTTTCAGAATAAAGAGTTAAATTTGTGGTCTTGAATTTCAAACCATTAACACTAGCTGGTGTAAACAGCCCCCCTCTTGTGGTGTAAAAACGGAGCGTAACCTATGGAAGTAAAATAATGAGTTATGTCTTTGAAACAAAAAAGCATGCTGAATAGCACTAACTGAAAAATAATGCATTGAATTAACAGTACTTGCATTTTAATGCCTTGAATTTCCAGGGCTTGCATTGTTAGGTCCTGAAATTTTATATAGTTGTTCATTTAAGCTGTGAATATTTCAATTGAAAATATTTCACACACCTTTTCATAATTAAAAAATCAATAATTCATATTCACGTTCCAGAATTCACTTCCAAAATATTAAATCGGTTAAAAAATACGATGTATAATATTCGACAGGCAAATTTCGGTCCATTTTATTTCACTTTCCAAATACGCTTCCACAAATTCAGTGGTTAAAATTCGGCAGATAATTCGCCCTTTCACATCCGGGGGCTGCAGGAATAGCAGTAGAGCACAGAGGCATAATCTCCAACTGCTGTCAGTTGCTCACCAGCAGGTGGTGCAAGCGGCTTCTGATGAAGACCAAAGCAACAGGTGGATTAAGTAATACAGTTACAAAAACTGATCTGCAGAAATTAAGCAAGCGCTAAGTAGAAGTTTTGATTATCGGGGCATGTGGAAAAGCTGATTGTGCATATGTTTATTTCAACCTCTTTGCTGTTACCAAGTAAGCAGCATTCAAAGTAGATTATAATGGTGTTTTACCCAACGCTGAATTACAAAACTAAGATTACATCTAAGGAAGACATATATTGCTTTCGGTTGTTTAGTTTCCATAACTTTGTGTCATGGCTTTTGCGTCGCTGTGCTGTAATACTGGGGATCCCCTCACATCACACTCCAGGATTCCCCAATGACGAGTAATGCTTCTCAGTCAAATAATACTGTGATATAAGACCTCAGACCTTGAATATTCATTTATTTAAATTAAGTTTAATGAGTCAGACGTTATTTTTCAGCAAAATTTGTTTTCGTCATTTTGAACAAGCTTACACACAATAAGCTTGAACATTACACATCGTGTTTTGTAGCTGAAAACCTTTAACAATGCATGCAAACAAATAAAAGTACAGATTAAAAGCAAAAAAAATAATAATAAGTGAACAAAGAAAAAACGTAAAGCAGCCTGCAGCAATTAGGCTATTGTACACTTAACTTTTAAACTGTCAGCAAATCTTTTTTGCTTTTTTTCTATTGTTTTACATGTTCTTGTTAAGAAATATGGGCATGAAAACATGATCGGGGGAAAGTCGGCTCCTTAGTCTGTTAACAATACGGCCAGCCGCGGAGAAAACGCGCTCTGACGGCACAGACGTTGTCGGGACTCACAAATAACGGTGTGCTAAACGAATAAGTTTTGTGAAGCGCTTCGTGTTTTCGTTTCACCACTGAATTGGATCCTTATCTGGTGGAATACATGGCTCCAGCAGCCAAGAACTGTTCCCACTCGTCTCGGCTGGACTCTCTCATCGCTGAAGAACTGGCTCAGCCTTTTCCAACGAGTGGGCATTGCATCTTCTTCATCGTTGCGGCTGCATCCGCACCACTCGCATCAAGGAAAATGTTCTGATAATGTTCAAAAAAAGTGTTTTTTTTCTTACTTCTCTCATGTTTTCATCGAGAAACCTGAGATGTTTGTGCCGAGGGTCTAGGGCAGACACGAGAAGAGGAGTTTTCACTGCATTCTCCAAGTTAGCGGTGTTTATTCGTTGCTTGAGAGATGCCGCAACAATTTTCTTCAATTCGGTCACTTTCTGTGATTCTCCTCGGCATATTTGAAGTAGAAGACCGCAGTTCTTATGGGGCGTTCACATATCGCGTCTTTTGCATGCTCAAGTTCGTTATTTCCAATGTAGGCGTGCGGTATGCGCGCTCATAATGGAAGCGACGCGGTCGCGATCCCGTTTTTTCCAGGCGCGTCTGCACTGCATCGAGTTAAAAACATCTCAACTTTCAGAATGCCACAAGCGCACCGCAGGTCATGTGACAAGAACTAAACATTCAGCTTCATCCTTTCCCGTAAACGTTGAAAGCTCAGCCAAGATGAAGGAACTGCTGATCATAGCTGTATATGGATTGCCATTTTGAAATAAATTTAGTAGCAGAGCTACTGAAAGCGATTTTTTTTCTTTTGTGCTGCAAATCCATTTATCCTTTGCTGAAATTTCCGCGTCTTCATGGAGAGAGTGCGTCATTGTTGCTTAGCCTCAGGAGAGCTTCTGCCCGAGCGCTTTGGAAAGAAGGAGAAAGCGGCGCGCATAGCCTTTTCCACGCGTTATTAGGCGCGATACGTGAATGGCCCCTTATTCATTCATTAATTATTTTTTAAATAAATTAAATAAATTATTTTATATAACATGCACTTTTTCTTGTTCCGTAACTTGCGTTCATATCCTCATCTGTCTGTATATAGTTTGCATCATCAGTAAGATGTGAGTTTGTCTTTTAATCGCTGTCACTGTTAGTGCGTTGAGCCACGTAATGTGTTTTCTTTTCTTTAACAGATTTCTGAGGGAAACCGCGTGAAACCTTGAGCGTTCGTTCATATTTTACATCTGCTTAACTGTCTATATAGTTTGCATAATCATCAATAAAATGTATTCTGAGGTCTTATATCGCAGTATTAGCTGATTGAGAAGCGTTACTCGTCATTGGGGAATCCTGGAGTGTGACGTAAGGGGATCCCCAGTATTACAGCACAGCGACACACAAGCCATGACACAAAGTTACGGAAACTAAACAACCGAAAGCAATATGTGTCTTCCTTAGATGTAATGTTAGTTCTGTAATTCAAGCGTTGGGTAAAACACCATTATAATCTCCTTTGAATGCTGCTTACTTGGTAACAGCAAAGAGGTTGAAATAAACATAGGCTACGCACAATCAGCTTTTCCACAAGCCCCGATAATCAAAACTTCTACCTAGCGCTTGCTTAATTTCTGCAGATCAGTTTTTGTAACTGTATTACTTAATCCACCTGTTGCTTTGGTCTTCATCAGAAGCCGCTTGCACCACCTGCTGGTAAGCAACTGACAGCAGTTGGAGATTATGCCTCTGTGCTCTACTGCTATTCCTGCAGCCCCCGGATGTGAAAGGGCGAATTATCTGCCGAATTTTAACCACTGAATTTGTGGAAGCGTATTTGGAAAGTGAAATAAAATGGACCAAAATTTGCCTGTCGAATATTATACATCGTATTTTTTAACCGATTTAATATTTTGGAAGTGAATTCTGGAACGTGAATATGAATTATTGATTTTTTAATTATGAAAACGTGTGTGAAATATCTTTAATTGAAATATTCACAGCTTAAACGAACAACTATATAAAATTTCAGGACCTAAAGATGCAAGCCCTGGAAATACAAGGCATTAAAATGCAAGCACTGTTAATTCAATGCATTATTTTTTCAGATAGTGCTATTCAGCATGCTTTTTTGTTTCAAAGACATAAGTCATTATTTTACTTCCATAGTAACCCTTATTAACACTGTTGAGTGTTATTAGACACATCCGGGACATTTTGTCGTGTGCGAGCCTGACCTGTCTTAAATATTTTTCAAAGACGCCATTTTCTTTGCTCGCAATGCGAAGTGCATAAGGAAGTAAAACAGCGAAATAAAGTGTTTAATCTTACTTACAAATATGTTTTATAACATCATATCGGTTTATAACGATGTGCTGTATGCGCCTAAACGTTTCTCAGAGACAAGCGAAGCGGAACAGACTTGGACTATTTTTCAAAAGGGAAAATCCGAAAGTAAGTGTTTTTATATCATTTAAATATGTATTTTATAGCATCACATTGATTTAAGGTGATATTTATGCGGTGTACACTCCTAAACCTTTTCTCAGAGCGATATTTCCTTACACCAGCGATGCGAAGTAGACAGGGAAGTTGGTTTTAACAAGGAAAACACCGACAGTTAAGTAGTAACAGTTAAGTGTTTTACCTCATTTACGATATGTTTTTTATAAGATAATATTTCTATATGACGATATTTATTTGCTGCGCACACCTGAACAAGCCTAACTTAACCGTTTCTCACAGATTTGAATTGCTCTGCAGTGCGCAGATGCGGAGGTCACTGGGAGACACCAGACGTAAGTTAAACGTTTTAAACGTTACCTAATTTAAAATGTGTTTTATAACATCATGTTATTTATAGTGATATCTAACGTATCTGCTGTAACGTTACACTCCTAAACTTTTTCTCAGAGATATTTTCTTTCACTCGCGATGCTCTGGAGCAGATGGGGAAATTGGTCTTAACAAGGAAAACACCAAAAGTGTTTTATTTATTTTACGATATGTGTTTTATAAAATAATATCACTTTATGGCGATAGTTATATGCTGTGTGTGTCAAAACGATCCGAAACATTTTCACAGATGAAATCTGAAACTGAAGGGAAATGCCAGAAGTGTTTTTAACGTTACCTTATTTATAATACAGTATGTAACACGTCATAATGTCAAATCAAACCACTGTAAAACTGCTCAAATATAAATGGCAATATAAGTAAATTGTTCTTGTGTGTCTCATTACCAATTTTTGTGATTTTATTAAGCATGAATTGAGTTTTCATGTGGTGGATTTCATGTTGGATTTGAGTGCAGTTTTCCTTGAATTAATTTGAAAATAACACTTTTCAGTAAACTCAAACTCTCTTCATCATTCAAAGTGATTTTGTGCCACCACAAGTCTTGGAGTATGGCCAGAGACAATTGGTATGGCACATGAGTTGCAGTTAACTACTTTAGACACTTTATTATGATATTATGATTATTATATAATATTGTTACAGATGGTTCATGCTGGATTAACAGAAAAATCAAAAGGAGATGATGTGCTTGAAGAGTATGAAGCCACCAATACATGAGTAAGCCACAATTGCATATTTTAAGATTATCATGTTTGTCATGTTTATTTTTTCTACAATAATAATAATAAAGAGCCTGATCTCTTTCTTAAAAAAATTTGACTAAGCATATATATATTCACACGTTTGGACCGTCATTTATTTATGTGCTCTCCCATTTATGTGCATTCATTTTAACAGGAGTCATCCAACCTCAGCGCAGGGAGATCAGTATGCACTTGGGATTGTGACTTTGTCTCTGTCGTTAGAATACCCATTTTCTAGTAAGACTGACTTTCTTTTTACAAAATACATTTACAGTGAATTAAAATTATTTTCCTTAAAGGGATAGTTCACCCAAAAATACAAGTTAAAGGGTTCGTTCATCCAACAATTAAAATTAGCCTGTGATTTATTCAACCTTAAGGCAACCTCTGTGTATATGACTTTCTTCTTTCAGATGAATCCAATCTGAGTTTTATTAAAAATGATCCTGGCACTTCCGAGATTTATAATGGCAGTGGGTGGGAGTTTCTGTTCAACAGTCCAAAAGAAGTACAATAAAATGTATTTATCCCTAATGACGTGACATGACATTCAGCCAAGTATGGTGTCCCATACTTAGAATTCGTGCTCTGCACTTAACCCATCCAAAGTGCACACACACACACACACACACACCATGAACACACCCGGAGCAGTGGGCATCATTTACGCTGCGGCGCCCGGGGAGTTGGGGGTTCGGTGCCTTGCTCAAGGGCACCTCAGTCGTGGTATTGAGGTAGTAATAAACAGTGCCTCACACGGCTACAGGGGGTAAATAAAGGCCTCATGTAGCGAATAAATGCGCTTTTGTTTTGCTCCCACCTCCGCTCTTCAGTGTTCGTCACTTCTCACCATGCATGTGCTTCGTCGACATCCTTGCATCATCTGCCCAGAAGGGCTCCTGCGTACAACACTTAGTGCAAGCTAGAGAAACGTTTTATTATGAAACGATGCACTTTATTTCACTTCTTTTGGACTGTTCAACAGAAACACCCACCCACTGCAATTATAAAGCTTGAAAGAGCCAGGACATTTTTTAATAAAACTCTGTCAGGATTGGGAGTGGTCCCATGTATTTCTTCTGTAGATTTTTCCAAAAATAACGTTTGGTGTTCTTGAGAAGACAGAAGGTCATACAGGTTTGGAACCACATGAGGATAAACACATGACAGAATCTTCAGTTTTGGGTTAACTATTGTTGTATTGCAATTCATACATACATTTCACCTGATAATAGTTTTGATAAATGGATTTGAAAATATTTTGTATTTTTTTGTGTGTTTTTACTTATTATTATAATTATTGTTGTTGTTTTTCAATTTTACAGGGGAAGGTGTGTGATGCGCAAATAGGAGTGGATCTTGCTTGCTGAAAACTGCTGAGAAATGCATCTTGTCGTGCTGAAAAAAAAGCATCTTGTCGTGCTGAAGAAAAAAGAAGTTTAGAGAAGACAAAAAGACTATTCTCTCCAAGGAGGTCCAAACACCATCACAGACTTTGATTAGTGAGCATTAACATGTATTCTGCATTTATGGTAATGAATGGAATAAAGTTGTTTAACCTGATAAATGGCAGCAATATAAATCTTATGACATTAAGAGTACATATGGACCAAATAAGAATGATTTTTTGTGTCTTTGTTTTGACATTAGGATGTTTAATTGTTTTAAGACCATGTTCTTTACTTTTTTTTTTTTTTATTGTTTTGAATTGAAAAATTCAAAATGAAGACATTTTGGTGCAGGAAAAAAATTACACTGTTTTAATAAAATAAATATATGTAAACATTTTATTGTTTTGTGGGTTTATTTTTTGTATATATTTTCACCTGAACACTGGGGCAGTGTTGACCAGTTAATCCATGAGTGTTAACTTTGAACACCAACTTTGGTGTTCTCATCATCCATTCTGGTGTTAATATTTTACACCCTTAAGAGTTTGTTGGTTAACACTGTCAGAGTGTTAATAATGTTAACTCTTTCAAAAGTGTTAATTTAACACTTTACCAGTGATTCCCATATATACTATGGGCAAGCTACTGTTTGTGTTTTTGTACCTGATTGTTAGAAATCAATGTTGTTTGCTCCCTAGTGAAACATGGCGCAGTATTACCATGTCTTTCTTCCTCTCCCACAGATGACAATGCTATAATAATTACAGAGTAAAAAAATATATATATATGTTTTTTTTCACCCTTTCACATGTAGTTTAGCTCGGGGCCGATAATATAGTGTACTGGTTTTGAAAGCTATTTGAATATTTCTTTGGTAGGAAATCATATTACAGGGCTATTAAAAAGTAGTTATTTGTACATAAATTCCTAGGGAGTCAGTGGTGGATCTTGGCAGAAGAAGTGCATGCAGCTCAATACAAAGGCAGTTAGGAGATGATATTTCGCCAGCGCCGTGTTTATTAAAAAACCGGCCTGCTCTTTCATCATCCTCTGAGGGAACTGTGTGTCAGCTAGCTCATATTTCATAGCTCATGCTAATGTAATTAGCGTTGCTTTTGCGCTGTCACACGGGAAGGAAAATGCTCATTACCACTCTTATAAATGTTGGTTTCACTGGGTGGCAAAATACAGCAGCTCTCAGCACTGGAGGTCTTGTTTGGAACTGTGTTTGTTTCCTGGAAGGTTTTGTTTTGCATGTTTTTTGGATTGGCTGTTGCGTTAGCCTATTCCTTCTATTTTATCCTAGTGGGTATTACCAATTATGTTGTTAACAGATTGGTTCTCAACTGATGGGTCACAACTCAAAAATGGGTTGCTGGTCTTTTGTGATAGGGTTGTAAACAGTGTGGAAGAACAATAAATGCAGATAAAAGAAAAAATGTAATTCTATTCCTGCTCAGTCTGTGCAGTGTTAATAATTTTGCATATTGTTGCACCGTTCATCTGAAGCAAAACCACTTGAGAACCACTTTAGTTGTTTTCATACAGTAGATAAACAAAGATATGCATTTCTTCTGAATAATACAAAAAAGAATGTTTCAATTATTTATGCCCATCCAATAAAAGTCCAAAACAACATTGGACGCCTTTCAGTTCAAAAAACAAGAAAATATCTTTATTCACTTGTGGAAAAAAACACTAGTATTTTACAGTATAAACCAACTGATGTCATACATGCTAATATGGATCATGTATTATGGTTTCACCCTGTGCGTTGAAAAAACTGTTGAGTCTAATGAAACCAGATGCTGAAAATACATGTTGATCTGGTTTATATATCTCTTACATAAAGTACAAAAGTAGCAGCTCTTGTGTTTATTCTCATAGTGCTATTTTTATCTCCGCTCGTGAACCTTTTTCCCCTGATGTGCAGCAATGTGCACAGGGCATTAAGTTAGTTCAGCCTGCTGATTTAGTTTCAAATTTGGCTGGAGATGAATGCTACTGTAGCTTTTGCGAGTGACTTGCTATGGACTCGCAGAATCTGTTCGGATGTAGCCCACACTTCATCCTAATGCACATTGTATTCAAACACACTCTATCATTAGCACTAATGTTTCTGTTTACCAGCTAGGGTTTGACTGCCGATCCCACACACTGTAGCTTCAATTTCAAAACAATAAGAGTTTTTGTTTCACCCTCTCTGTTGTTAAATTTACAATGATTATGCATACGGTTATAGAAAATCCCAAACAACTAGGATTGATTTTGTGGCACTGCATGAAAAGACCTTGAAATTTTCTTTCAAAGGGACAGTGAAACTTCTTAGATGAAGCTGAAGATCACCGTAAGTTGTTGTAGGTAAGTATTATGAGAAAAATTTTAATATTGTGGAACGCATACTGGGCTTTTGGCACTAGCATAAATGAACAAAGTAATTGGCCCCACCCCAAAAAAAGAATCCCTTATCTTCGTTGTCATGGCGAGTGTGTCAAAACGGCCCATTGTCTAGACCTGTGATTTTATATGGTGCTGCTCTGCAGTGCTGGATGCATTTGATTGGATGCTTCATTAACGAGCAGTTGGATAATGGTCTGTACATAGCAGGCAAAAGGGAGAGAATGGATAATTACCTCACTCTCCTGGAAGGTTTTGCAGCCTGGTCCTTAAACACACTGACAGACCAAAGAGAGAAAAAAAGGCAAAATTGCCTAGAAGTCTTACTTTGAGGTTTAGCTGACTGTCTGCATTAGTAGAGGTTGTACTGGAGGATAATTATGACAGAGCTTTTATAGGTCAGTCAAACAACTGATTTGACAAAGACATATTGTCGTGTTTCACTCTTCTCTCTTCGATTGCTTAACAATTATTTAGCTGTTTTGCAACCTTAAGACTGCAATGAAGATGTGTAAAGTCAGGGATTTCAAGAATTTTTATTAAGCCTGCTATAGTCACATCCAGACATTTCATGATATACAGATCTGGTTGATATTGCACACAGAAATAACAATGCCTGGATAAAATTGCTTTCTCTAATAGGTGTTTATTACTCCTCCGAGAAACAATGTCTTGTGTAAAGGTTCTAGGTTGATTAAAATAGCATTTAGGAGGAAGAGTTGTCAAATTGTGTAAATTTAGGACATATTTGAAAGATGTTCAAGAGTTTTGAGACTCTTAGTGAATGGGATGTTTTTTTAATTTATTTTTTTTAATCATTTTTCCTAGCATTGCTAATGTCTCTACAGGGCCTGTCATGATCAACAAGATATAAGGTTCTTCATATGAAGGACTGAATAACCAGCATTTATACTTTTTGAATAACATCTGCCAGACTCATATCGCTTTTTTAAACCATATCCATTTTCGTGTTTTCTGTTCTATTATCAGTTGTTGTAGAGGAACAAATTTAAAGCTGCCTTATTTCGGGCAATGACCTTGTTATTTTGCATATAGCAGTTGTTTACGAAGACCATTATAGATTTGTTGCCATGAAAGTTTATTGTGACTTGAGCTATTTATTTGTTAAATATCTCTCAGTTTCTTATTGAAAAGTTGAGCACTCTTGGATACAATCTGTTTTTGGCAGTTGTGTCTTAACTTGTTGTGTTTTTGGCATTAACAATATGGTTTAAGATGTCTTTTCTTCTTCCGTGTGTTTTTTTTTACCAACTTGAGAGCTCTGCATTCTACAGTTTTTTGTATTGCTTCTAACTAATTGTTTGGATAACCCACATTTTTGTGGATTTTTTAAGTATGTAATTACACATTCCTGCCCTCTTCCATCCGAAGGTAATAATCAGCTTTAATTATTGAACTTAAGTAGTTTTGGAGCAAACTTACAGCAAGATATCATGCTCATGTCCTCACATTGCAGACGCATAAGCCAAATCTATTCACTTTTATCATTCTTGTGGATTGAAAATAACCACCGGTCAGTGGCTGGGAATGTGTTACAGACTATTTTACAGTAAATAAAGGTTTTTAGAGCCATCACTGAGCCATTTCTGTAGTGTTTGCTGTGTGTTTAAAAGCTGCAGAACATGTCCCTCAGGTCTTGTTGCAGAAGCAGAGAAATCATTACATATGCTACCTGAGCCAGCAGAGCGATGAGAAATTCAAACTACTATCACACAAACACATGTATACACACCAGACCACCTGCTTCCTTCTCAAGGGTTCTGTCCAGCACAGCATGAGGTTGGAACCCACCACATCTGCCTTTGGTGTTCAGAGTAGACCGCAGGAGAGATACAAAGAAAGCCAAGCCTGAGGCCTAGTGAGAACAGTGGGCAAATCAGTTAGAGATCCTGTCTCCTTGTGTGAGCACCCGCTGCCGCCCTGTAGGCTGGAATCGCAACAGGTTCCTTGTCTCAAGGAGTCTAAAGACCCGGGGTATTTTGACTGGGAAGAAATCTGACAATATTTAATGCTGAACATACAGCTACATTTCATAGTTTCAGTAAATATTATTTGTTTTTAGGGTGCTTGCTTTTGGTGTGGGGCCAAGCACATTTTACATTACAGTTGAGTTAGTGTGGTTTGGTGTGAGAGCAGTTTTCCAAACTCACAGAGACTGGTGGAAAGAATGGTCTGGGGTAAAAATTATGATATGGTTTGAAATTGGTCTGAAAGCAATATGTGCTAACTTGTGTAAGTGAACCATTTATATTGGTTTAAAATGTGCATCTTTACATGCTATGGTCTCACTTACTTCCTGTAATGTAAAGGCAAAACATAGCAGCTACATACAGTATATCATATATACTGTATATACTGAATATATATATATACATATTATGATTTAATTTTGTTATTAATTGTTCTTCTTTTATAAAGTATTTTATGAATTTATTTATTTATTTATTTATTTATTTATTTATTTATTTATGGCTTCTATAAAAGCTGATAAAATCGCTCCATATTCAAACAGAAACTTTTTTTCTCAGTTGCAGTGTTAGCATAGTTACTGCTGTTTGTTTTAGTGCTAAATCCAATGTGACAGAAACATGAATATAACAGTGAAGCTGGCATCTTCTCATCCTGAGTTGTTACCCAGCTACAGAGGTATACAGCTGCTGCCAGTTCAACCGGTTGTACTCCCGTTGATGTACTGCAGTTATGACCCAAAAGTATATAGCGCACTCTGGTTTAGATCAAGAAGCGATAGTGTTTAATACTCGCCTGACTTCTATGACAATATTTCTGTGACGAGTGCGGCGGGGCCGAGAGACGTGGGAACAAAGCGAGGATTGGAGATGGACGACACCTGTTCAACCCACCAGTCTCGAGTCCCACGGAGGAGATGGAAGGATATAAAACTGGAGCGACGACAGTGAAGGACGAGAGGACCAGGCCTGGGTTTTAGTTTGTGTTTGCTTTTTATTTGTGCGCAACAGTTGTCCGTGAGGGGCTGTTGCACTGTTTTGTGTTTATTTTGATTACTAGAGTTTCATTTGATTGTCCGCCGGTTCCCGCCTCCTTCTTCCCGATGAATATGAAGTTTGTAATTCAAGACAGTGGTGCCGAAACCCGGGAGAAGGAGGCGGGAACAACCCAGGCCTGGTCCTCTCTCGTCCTTCACTGTCGTCGCTCCAGTTTTATATCCTTCCATCTCCTCCGTGGGACTCGAGACCGGTGGGTCGAACAGGTGTCGTTCATCTCCAAACACTCCACCGGCCTCGCTCCTGTTCCCATGTCTCTCGGCCCCGCCCCACTCGTCACAATTAATATGATTTAGTTCACCATCAGCCTCAGGTTCAAAATCTCATGCATTTGTACACAGGCAAATCATTTCAAACACTCAGAAATGCTGGTCATTTAGTGCTTGCCCTAGCCCGCGCTGTGTTGGCGGCACTGTCTGTCTATTTACAGATAAATGCTTCTTCTGGCCCATGGCTGGTATGGTGTACTGACCTTCCCAGAGACATAAGGGGCAGGGTGTTCAGAATCAGGGCTTCCTATCAGTGAGGTCACGCTGGTGGGTAAAGCTTGGTGGAGCCATTCCAAACAAAAACTCTGACCTCGCCATTTAGTCCTCTACCCATTTTTTCTATTCCTTCCTCTCCATTTTGAATCATTCAGCCTTGTTTCCATTTTAATGGTCGGTGAATCACATTGTGACTATAGGGAGTGCTGACATTTAAAGAGACTGGATGAGAAGCAATTAGCATGCTTTGCAAAACAATTAGAACACACTGACTACACCGATGATCAGACACTGGCCTCGCAGAGTGTTTACTGAAACAGCCGTCTCCCACAAGCGTAGCTCAATGACCACGCCTAAAGCAATCCACTGCTTCTTCAGCAAAATCCACCTCCTTTCTATCTTTACATGTTCACCATAAAGCCAGTATATATTTCTATGAGTAAATTTTTGCATGGACATACTTTTGTGTTGACTGGATATTTTTTAAATAAATAAATAAAGTTAGTCTGACTTTGACAAAGACTTCAGGCTGTATTAAACACCACAGTGCACCTTAAAATTAAACCCAAACCCCCAAATTTTAATTCTGTTATATTTTACTCACCCTCATGTCATTCCACTCAGTGACTTTCAGTGATGTTTGTTATCACCAAGGCTGTGTTTATTTGATCAAAAATACAGTAATGTTGTGAAATTGTTATAGCAATTAGATTTTTTTTTCTCTTTTAATATATACATTTAATTATATGTAATAAAATGTAATGTATTCCTATGATGGCTGAGCTGAATTTTTAGATCCTTCAGATCAACTGTTGGCTGCCTAATACTTTTGTGGAAACTGTGATTTACCTTTTTTCAGGATTCTTTGATACATAGTTCAAAACAACAGCATTTATTTGACACTGGTTATTTATTTTTTTGTAAAAAAAACCTATGGATCTACCATATTATTTGATAAGTGGTCGGTCTACCCATTGCAACATCTCAGAGTTTGACACAAGATTTTGACACAATGCCCTGATGCTTGTTGAGCTCCCAGGTAGTTTGGACAAAAACTCTGATTTGCATTGAGATTTTTGTGCTTTTATTGCTTGTTTCTTAACAGTGTCATGACTATTTAGGAGTTACAGCACAATAGCAACAATCTGTCCATTTAATCGTAAGGGTCATGTAAAACGGTTGTTTAAAAATGTGTAGATCATAACATCATAAGAGAACCTCAGGGAAATAAAGCTCAAAATGCTTTTAAAAATGATGACATGACTCTGTAAGTTTATTAATGAGCTCTTTGTTCACAGTGCTGGCAACTGCAGCAGATAGGAAGATAGGAAGAATGCATCATGGAGTTGCTAGTAGGACTGGAGGAAGCTACTGCGATAAGGTACTGGATCAGTGGTGTCACGAGACGCAGACAAAGAATAATATAATCTGCATAATGTTCCTTCCCTTGTCTCCCTCAGTGCCACACTCTCTCGCCCCACAGGGCATTGTGGGTAATATATAGAGGTGATCAAGATGCGCTGGGCTCATGCGCCTGTTTATGGTAGAAATAAAGTGCAGCATAAACTGCAAGCAAAGCAGCCGGAGAGGCGCTTAATGGCCTCCTCCTCCTCCATCTCCTCTATACTTTCTTCCCTGTCTCTATCTCTCTAACTCTGTAGTTCTCACTTTCTCGCTTTCTCTGCTCGCTTACATCCTTTCTTTCTCACTCTCTCTCTGTCTTTTTCTTCTTTTAATCAAGAAGCTGGAGCACTGAGATCATTTGCTATTTTCTGCTTTTCTCTTGACAACTTGACAGCAAATTATGAGGAATTTTTTGTCGTCTGGTAAAATGTCTCTCAGTGGTCATTTCATTCAAACTCTTTCTATACTGTAAGCAGTCCCCACCTGTCTTTGTTTGCATGAGTGTGATTGCAGGTGTATTGTCATATCTAGAGCCTCATTTGGATCTCATAACCACTCATGACTATGAAATGGCATACTTAATGGCACTTTTCTCTAGTTTTTCCGCTCACTGTTTTGTACAGTTAGTCAACGGACTTCGTTAAAGGTGATGTGTGGAATTTTTTTCACTAATGAAATACCTTTTTTCTTGTTCAGTTTAATGTGTAGCAACAATGCTAAGCAAGCCATTTGTAGGTTGATTTCCCTGAAAAGTATCAAATGTGGCTTTATGGTTTATGGTTTTTTTGTTTTGTTTTGTTTTTGCCAGGGGAGTCTGTAATAACTGGATAACGTTATCCATTAGCATTCATAGACATCTCAGTGGTAGTTTTCCAGCATGGTGCAGGACTCTCTGTACAAGTACAAGACTGCTCTATCTTTGCTAATGGTACTTACACTAATTTTTTTGAGTCCAGAGCTGTGAGTGCCATGTGACTAATCACTCAGGAGCCAAAGGAAATCATGATGACACCCATTATCCTGAGCTGTAACACTGAAGGCAGCAGAAACTCCATTTCACACTTTTAAGACCTCTCCAAACAATTGGCTTCTGGTAAAAAGACTATAATATAATATAATATAATATAATATAATATAATGTAATGTAATGTAATGTAATGTAATGTAATGTAATGTAATGTAATGGAATGGAATATAATATAATAAAGAATATAAAATAATTAAATATTTAAAATTTAACTAACAAAGTCGGGATGCACATCTTCTTTTGTATGACCATTAGGGGAGATAGAAGCTTTTAGCAGCCATGTAGCATAGTTACAGCTATCTGTCAGTATGAGCTAACTGGGCCATGATAACCAACCAAACCATGAGACCTTTAAGAGATACCCAAAAATGAAAATTCAGTTATTATTTATTTACCATAATGTCATTCCTGTATGAGTTTCTTCCTCAGAAGAAGATATTTTGAGAAATGTTTCAGTGATTTTCATCCATACAGTGGAAGTCAGTGGTAACCAAAACTGTTTGATTACAAACATTGTTCAAGATATCTTCTTTTGTGTTGCACAGAATAAAAATAGTCATTTAGTTTTGAAATGACATGAGGAGTAAATGAGATACTTAAAATTTTTGGGTGAACTATCACTTTAAGCTTGACCAATGAACCCAAGTGTTTGGGTTCGGAGTATTTGTTAGTCTGCCCAATGGCAAAATGGAGGAGCAGAATTTAGTTCAGAATTTAAGTATAAGTTTTTTTTTGTGCATGCCTATGCATTTGTCAGTCATTCACTTTTATGAAATACATACCACTCGTTTTTGACTCAAGAGCTAAAATTAAAAAGGTCTTTGATCTTGCCCTCATTCTGGTCTGTATTTAATCCTTGTCATTGCAGTAGATTATCATCAGTCTTGTTCCAATAAATTTGTGCGTGGACATTGTCTCACTAAGACTGATAAGAGAACTCAATATGAGCTCTTATATTAAGATATAAGCCCATAATGACAACCCAATTATAGAAATTTAATGCTCTTTGAACTTTCAACCATAAGCAGCCAGTCATCCATCCTATCATCAAAGGTTCAATCAGTGACCCACAACCTTAAAGGAACATACCACTTTTTTTTTTTTTTCATTTTCCAACGAGTTTTACCGTTTTCAAATCCATTCAGTCGATCTCCGGGTCTGGTGATAGCACTTTCAGCTTAGTTTATTTTAGCATAGATAATTTAATCTGATTAGACCATTAGCTTCTCGCTCAAAAATGACCAAAGAGTTTTTGTTTTTTTCCTATATAAAACTTGACTCTTCTGTAGTTACATCTTGTACTGAGACTGACAGAACATAAAAAGGTGCAATTTTCTAAGCCGATTTAGCTAGGATATACTTCATACCGGCATAATAATCAAGGAACTTTGCTGCCTTGCCATGGGTGTAGCAGACGCAATGGTATTACGCATCGCCTGAAAATAGGCTTATTGGAAGTTGCCTAGTTGGGCCTATTTTCAGTTTATTTTCAATATCATTGCACCTGCTGCACCCATTGTACAGCAGCAAAGTTCCTTGATTATTATAGGCCTAGAACATTGCAATTTTTTTATTTCTAAGCACACAATGTAACTATAGAAGAGTATAGTTTTAAATAAGAAAAATATAATAATTAATAATTCTTAAATTTACACAGCGCTTTTCTAAGCACTCAAAGCACTTATAGTATAAAGTAACTCTTTGGTCATTTTTGTGCAAGATGCTAATGGTCTAGTTAGATTCAATGATCTGTGCTAAGCTAAGCTAGAAGTACTACTGCCAGACCCAGAGATCAGTTGAATGGATTCGAAAATGGTAAAACTCAACTGTTTAACACTAGGGGAGCTGTAAACTGAGCCTATTTTTGAAAAAAGTTAAGTGTTCCTTTAAATATACATTGTCAGTCATTAGTTTTAGTCTTAGTTGAACGGTTGGAACAGAGTTGGTGCAGTGCTGGTATGGAAGGCTAAACATTTGTTGGATCCAAGTATGTAATGAGTTAATCAATTAGAGCTGGGTTCAAGGACTACACCATCTCATAACAGGGCTTCCACAGTCCAACTCCCTTTGCTGAGGGAGTGCAGCCCTGATTATCAGAGGAGCTTGGCACGGAAAGACTGGAGCTTACCCGTTCTCTGGATGTAATATTAGGATCAAGCCACCAGAATTATTTCACATAGCATGGTCTAAATCCTTCATAATTGACTGCAAATCTGAGCACACTATTCTTGAGCCTAATCCAGTTTACTCCTATATCTCTCCCACTCTCTGTTATAAATGCATGCAAATATGTATGTGCGCATATAAGAATGTTTAGATGATAAATGTGCTGATAAACCCAACTTTCGTAGTCTCCGTTTACATTAAGGCTGTATGAGTGTACAGCACGCTGATTAATTTTCGACCATGCAAATGAAATTAGACTCCATTTGTCCTGCTTGAATTAACCTCTATCTTTACAAACGTCAGCACATTCATATACTTCATGCTAATATAATTATCGAAAATATAAATCTCTGTTCAATTACATTCAGCCTTTCTTTTTTGTCTCTCCATTGCCTTTCTCTTCTAGTGTGTTTTTTTTAGAAATATCACACAAGAAAGACTGAAAAGTAAAGCCTATTTAACATCACCTGCCTTTCAGCAAATGCTAGTCACTTTATTAATATTAATGAGCTAACTGTTAGATTTGTCCCACCCATTTTTCAAATCAATATGAAATCAAGATTGTATTAGCACCTTTTGAAGGCAGTTTGTTCAATCAAATTCGAGGACCCAGAACTAATTATTGTTAACTAAGGATATGTTATGATATTATAAATGATAATTGCCATCAGCTCTTTAGAAGCAAGAGGTTACTTATCATTTCCTGCCGGCCTTTCTTCCACTTTTGGCCGTCACAAATCGATCCGTTTGCCGAACTTGTAAATCAGCATCGGCAGTCACTCTTTCCTCCAGGCGCCGCTTCCTCGCCTGAACTGCCGGCCGGTCCCATGGCCTTACCAGCGCCGTTCAGTGGCGCGGCGGAGAATTGCAGCAGCTTTCTACTTCAATGCACCCTATTGTTTGAGATGCAACCTCAGCGCTTCCCCACAGACAGAGCCAAGATCGCATTTATTATCTCCCTGCTCTCTGGTCGTGCTCTCCTGTGGGCTAAAACCATCTGGGAACAAGCTGGGCCTGCAACTCGTACACTGGAAACTTTCATAGCACATTTTAAGGAGGTATCTGAGCAATCTGCAAACTCCCTTTCTGTACATTACCAATTATATCACCTAAGACAGGGGAGATCCTCTGTGGCAGAGTATGCAGTAAAGTTCCGCACCTTAGCTGCTGCAAGTGGATGGAATGAGGCTGCTCTCATCACTGCTTATAGACAGGGATTATCCCCATCTCTCCGATTACATCTTGCCATCTATGATGATAGCTTTGGGTTGGAGAATCTTATCTAGTGATCTATCCATGTAGCCCAGAGGCTAGCAGCCTGTGATCTGGAATCACCTGCGCCCCCTACTTCATCTGCCACCTCCGCAGTAGCCCTATCTTTCCCAGTGGCATATCCTCCAGCCTCAGCCTTCGAACCTATGCAGGTTGACTCCTTCCATCTCTCACCTGCTGAACGCCAAAGACGGTTGCGACAACACTTATGTCTCTACTGTGGGACAGAGGGTCATCTTATGTCTGAATGCCCCGTTCGTCCACCTCGTTCAGCGGTGAGTAGCCTGACCTCTAGGGCTGAAGTTACATCATTAGTCTACTTTCCTGTATCAGTGATCTCTGCCACAAATTCCATTTCAGCGAAGGCCCTCATTGACTCTGGCTCCATGGGAAACTTCATTTCCAGAAACCTCGTCAACCAGTTCCACATCCCGCAAATCCCTTGCCAGAAGATGAATGTACACTCCATCCAGGGGAAACCTCTCAGAAAAGGTATCATTACTCACTGTACACCATCCCTTACCCTACGCATTGGAATAACCCATTGTGAAAGGATCTCCTTACTGGTGCTGGAGGGATCAGGGCACTATGAATACCGGGTCATGCCATACGGACTAGCTAACTCACCCTCTGTATTCCAGGCCTTCATGAATGAGGTGTTCCGGGACTACCTACATCGGTTTGTGATCATTTACATCGATGACATCATAATATACTCCAAAAACAAGGCCGATCATCATCTTCACGTGACACAGGTTCTCCAAATACTGAGGGAAAATCAACTGTACCTCAAACTCGAAAAATGTGAATTTCACCGCTCCTCTATTCAATTCTTGGGCTACATCATTGATGCCAGGGGTGTACAAATGGATCTGAAGAAGGTGGAAGCTGTCCGGCAGTGGCCCATTCCCACTTCTGTCAAGGAACTCCAATGATTCCTGGGTTTTGCTAATTTTTATCGCCGCTTCATCAGTAACTTTAGTACCTTAGCAGCCCCCCTCACTTCCCTCCTACGGAAGACGCCCAAGAATCTCTCATGGTCTCCAGCAGCATCACAGGCATTCTCCCAGTTAAAATTAGCCTTCACTACAGCTCCCACTTTGGTCCACCCTAATCCGGAATTACCCTTCATTGTTGAAGTAGATGCCTCTACGACAGGTGTGGGAGCGGTGTAATCACAGAGGGAGGGTGTTCCCCCGAAGCTCCATCCGTGCGCCTTCTTCTCCAAGAAGTTATCCCCGGCAGAGCAGAATTATGATATTGGCAATCGGGAACTGCTAGCCATCAAACTTGCATTGGAGGAATGGCGTCACTGGCTGGAGGGAGCCAATCATCCGTTTGAAGTTATCACTGACCATCACAACTTAGAGTACCTCCGGGAAGCTAAACGCCTAAACCCTCGTCAAGCCAGATGGGCACTATTCTTCACCCGGTTTACATTCACAGTGACGTATCATCCAGGAACAAAGAACCAAAGGGCCGACGCCCTTTCCCGCATTCATGCCCCAGACCAAGCTACCCGGCCACCAGAATCCATACTCCCTCCAGCCATCATTGTCAGTCCCATCCATTGGGCTCTACATGATCAGATTGCCCAAGCAACTCTTACTGAACCTGCTCCACCGGGAGTTCCCGAAGGGCTAACCTATGTCCCATCAGCTGTACGACTGCCCCTCATGAACTCTGTACACTTCTCCTTAGGGTCAGGACATCCCGGCAGCCAACGAACCCTCTCGCTCATCCGCAACCGATATTGGTGACCTGGCATGTCCGGAGAAATCAAACACTTTGTTCAAGGATGTTCCACCTGTGCCATCTCCAGTGTACCACACCATCTTCCTGAGGGGAAGTTACTTCCACTGCCTAATCCTCGCCGAACCTGGTCACACATAGGAGTAGATTTCCTTTTAGTTCTGCCCAACTATAACTCCTACACTTGCGTTCTTGTGGTAGTAGATCGTTTCTCGAAAGCCTGTCGCCTTATTCCACTAAAAGGACTGCCATCAGCCATGGAGACTGCTGAAGCCCTATTCAATCAGGTATTCCGGAACTTTGGGCTACCCGAAGACATAATCTCGGACCGAGGACCTCAGTTTATTTCCAGAGTTTGGAAGGCCTTCTTCCATCTCCTAGGGGTATCCGTAAACCTAACATTTGGCTACCATCCACAATCGAATGGTCAGATGGAAAGAAAGATACAGGAGATCGGACGCTTCCTGAGATCCTACTGCCATGACCACCAGCATACTTGGAACCGATATCTTCCCTGGGCCGAGTATGCTCAAAACTCTCTCCGCCAGTCCACCACAGGCCTAACACCATTCCAATGTGTTCTTGGCTTCCAGCCACCTCTGTTCCCATGGTCAGGAGAGCCCTCTGAGGTCCCAGCAGTCAACTATTGGTTTCAGGAAAGCGAGAGGGTTTGGGAATCTGCACATGTCCATCTGTAAAGGGCAGTTAGGAGGCACAAGAACCAGGCAGACATTCACAGAGCAGTAACCCCTACTTACCTCCCTGGTCAGAAGGTCTGGCTCTCTACTAGGGATATACGCCTCCGGCTGCCCTGCCGCAAGCTGAGTCCCAAATACATAGGGCCATTCACGATTTTACGAGGCCAGGCCATTCACGACTGGAATATCTCATTGACTGGGAGGGTTTCGGTCCTGAAGAAAGGTCCTGGATTCCGCATGAGGATGTTCTAGACCCTACCTTACTCCAGGAGTTCCATATCAATCACCCCGATTGTCCCGCACCCAGAGGGAGAGGCCGTCCTCGTCGCCACCATCATCGGGCTTCAGGAGCTGCCCGTGGAGGAGGGGGAACTGTCACGGATCCAGTCAACCAAGCAGCGTCAGACCCTACAACTCAACCTCCCCGTTCCTGCTCACCTGAGTATTAAATCATTGCACCTGCCGCTGACCAATCAAGACTGGCATATAAACCCGCACTCACAGACACCTAACCGTCTGGTCTCGTCTATCGCATGTTTGTGTAAGACTCACCTGACTCCCGACCTCCAGCCCGCAGATCACCTTCATCGTCATCGTCATCATCATCTTCGTCCTCATCGGCTGTTGGTCAGTGGCTAACGATCCTCTTCCTCCCTGAAGTCTCTCGGACGCTGGGCATTCACGTAATTTCACTTTTGTGGGGTTTTCCCTGAGTGTTTCCTATTCATTAAAATTCAGTGAACTCTCGTCTTGTCTCCTGTGCTTCAGTGGTGTGTGACAATTGGGTTTCCTTGTTTATACACATTATTTACTTTACCTAGTGGTGCTGATGGTATCTGCGGAGTGGTTTTGTGGTATTTTTGTTTGTTTTTACTAAGGCTGTGCCCTTTCCAGCTGAACCGATTGAATGAAGGGCGTTCTTTGAAATTAATGATTGTCTTGTTGAGTGAAAGCACTAAATATTCATGAAGTGAGCAAGAAAGAAACAGTGAGATAAAAAAAGAATCGGAGAGTGAGAGGCAGAAAGATATGAGATAACAGAGTCAATATTTGGTTTCTACGTGAATCAAAGTTACTGTCGCCATATACGCTACATTACTATATATGCTACAGGAATGCATACACCGAGCACCATATGTTTTTTGAACATTTACATTTAAAACTGTCAACATCAATACGAAGTTGTGTACCCTTCAGAACTGAACTAAAGATGCATTTAAGTTCCAGTACAGTTCCTGAATGTGAAGTGGATTTTAACTGAAGCAGAATACAGAATACGGAATGAATTTGCATGAAAGCACACAGAATTCAAATGAATTGAAATTCACAGAAGTAAAGAAAAAAAAGCAGTGATGGATGGATGGACGGATTGATAGATAAATGGATTTACACTCATGAATGGAAAGGGAGTAAATTTGGTTGTCAGTCTCAAACACTGATGTATCGAATGTATCGAGGTATGACAGAATCTGACTGATTATTTTGAGCTGGTCTGTGATTGGACAGTACTAACAGAATTGTTTCTACCCAATTCTAAATATATAGAATATATATGTAGACTGATAAAATGAGAGCCTCATTTGATAGACTCATAGATTTTTTTTTTCTGCGTGCACGTGTGTGTGTGTGTGTGTGTGTGTGTAGCTTGGGCCTAATGAGGCAGCAGGACACACAGAGGAGAGAGCTGCTATACCTGCAGAGCATGGCCAGTCAGTAGGGGTGGAAGAGAGTTTAGCAGTACACACACTGTGCAGAGCAGCTGTCATCACATCCGCTTACACACACACACACATACTTTGAGACTGAGGTGTAGCTGCTGAAGTTTAGAGAAAAGAGAGGCAGATGCTGTTGGAAGCAGCGCAGTATGGAGCCCCTTGTTTTTCACACCAGACACACACACTCACACTCACTCGCACACACACACACTCACACATACAGCTGGCTGTGTTGGAAGAAGTACAGGTTGAACGTGACTTATTATCTATGCAATGCAATTTGTAATCCTCCTCTATCCTTCTCTCCATTCTTACGGTAGTGCTTACTAAGAAATTTGGCACTAAATTTTGTACTTAAGTAAAATTCCACATAGCGCTGGAAAGAACTGGAATTTTCTTCAACAAAGTTGTGCTACATTAATTGACTATAATTTTTTGTCATTACTATTATTTTCTACTTGGACCTTTTTTGCATATCCACTTGTGACTGAACTAGGGTTCTTAAGTTCTTTTGATGTTTGAATGTGTTTTAAAACTTTCTATAATTTCATACAGTAAATGTATGTTATATACACCACTGGTCAAAAGTTTGGAATAATTACTTTTTAAAAGTTGTTCTTAAAGTTTCTTGTGCTCACCAAGGCCTCCTTTATTTGGTAAAAAATACATTATAAACAGTAGTATTGTGAAATATATGTACAATTAAAATTTGTGGAAACATAATGTTCAAATGATTTCTATTTCGAATAAATGTTCTTTGAACTTTAGATTCACATAGAATCCTGAAAAAAATTTAGCACGTTTTCCACAAAAATATTAAGCAGCACAAACTGTTTTCAACATTTATATTAATAAGAACCAATATTTGTAATTGAGCAGTAATATTAATTGTTAATAATTAAGCACCACATCAGCATATTAGAATAATTTCATGTGACACTTAAGATTTAATTAATTGCTCATGAAAATTCAGCTTTGCCATCATAGAAATAAATACAATTTTTAAATACATTAAAATAGATGGTGAGTATAAGAAACTTTTTTTAAAAACATAAAAAAAAATCTAGAATAGAATACTTTATAAATTTCCCAGGGTTTGCATATTTTAATATTTTATATTTGAAAGTTTAGGTTTATTGTTTCTGTTTGTACTTTTTTAATCACAGTTGATTGAAAATAAAATAAAAATGTACTTTAAACATAAATTTAAAAAAAAAAAACTGACGTTGATGTATAACTTTCTCTCCATTTACCATATTCCCCTCTCTCTCTCTTTTGCTATTTAGAAAACTTGATGTGCTTGTGAGGCTGACAGTGAGCTTTCACACTCTGCTGTCAGAGTGTAGTGATAGGAGAAATGACAGACAGACAGACAGATGCCCACCGCTCAGCTCTCTTTTGGCATACAGAACAACCACACCACAGCAAACCGTTCAGAAAATATTTAGTTTTTCTCTCTAGTCATCCGTCCCTGCTCCATCCTGAGTGATAGTCCAATGTTAATCCTCAGGGTCAAGGGGTGGCTCACCCCTCCTTGCTGCCGTTGTCCTTGGCCATGTTTCTTAATTCTTTCAGCACTCATTACACATGCCGCTGAGTGTCTGAGACAAGTGGCCATTTGAAGTGGCCAGCGATAATTAACATCAGCAGGGTCAACACACATCTATACCTTATTCTGAGAAATGCAGGACGATGGATTTGACACAAGGAGACATGATTGAACAGAACAAGAAGAGGTTAAAGGGTGGAGCTGAAGAATAAATAAGAATATAAGAAGAAGTTGATTGACCATGGAAGGTGGACGTTATTTCACTAGTATGAAATATCATCTTAATGACCCTCAATGTATCTTCCTTGCTCCTGTCATAATCATAGAATAAACATAAATCTGTTAGAACTTCCATAGACTACCTGCATAGATCAGAATGTTTCCCAGAAAACAGTGTGAATGTGTTAGCCAGTGTTCACTGGTTGCCAGAATGCTCAACATTTATCTCTTGCTTCCGTTTTTATATACCTCTGGCTGCCCACCCATTTTTTTCCAGGCTATGAAAGATCAGCAACCTTTTTGTTTTTCAGTTGCGCAGTCTATATTCAGGGTCAGTCTGTCAACTTTGCTTTTTTGAGAAGAGGGGGAATTTAAATTTCTGCTTTCATGTCGTAAATGGATCACTGTTGGGCTTTCTTTGTTGTTAAATATTCTCGCAAAAGCTTCCTGTCCAGCAGGCCATGTCAGTCAGATATTATGCAGCTCAAATAGATGAGGATTTGATCTGGTGTATTTAGAAGAAGACGTGGCAATTCTGGGCAGGAAAAATTATGGATTCAGCATGTTTTGCTGTGTAAAAATCTGCATTAATGCTGGCATGTGATTGGCAGGAATGGTTGGGAGGGATTTACTTGGCTAGGAAATATGTAACTTGGACATGCATAAACATCTCACGTACAGTATGTATTATTGTACAAGGGTTTGAATCAGGAGTATATCAGAGAAAAGAGGGTCAGTTTGCATCATACAATATCTGCTGCACTGGTCATGGAGTTTTGATTTTGTTTACTGCGATCATCTAAAATAATAACTATAACACTGACCATTTAAAAAAAACTGTTATCATTTATTCACCCTCATTGTCATTTTTGGGTGAAAAAAAAACACATTTTCTCTTGAATCTCTTAATATTTTCAAAATAGCCAATATCTCCTTAATATATTCCAAACTTCCTCTCTCGCACCCTCGATTCTTCCTTTGATATCTTTTTAGTTTTGAGTTTTTTTGTCTTTATCATTCGCTTTTCTGTGGTGGATCTTTTCACAGCAGGATTGATGACAGACAAACAGGATCTGGAGGCAGCACTCAATCCCGAGTCCAGAGGGTGGAGGAGACGCTGTGATGTGTCCGTGGTTGTGGTGGGCCCACGCTGAGCGGGGAGATTGAAGAGGGATACTCCAGAGCACACTCTTCATGAGCAAGGGAGGAAAGAGGAAAGAGATATCTGTGATGTGGGGAGATGAAGGAGAAAGAGGGATGATGTGGTGCAGCGGATGGACATGCTCTCGTAAACTGGATGATCACAGCCACACAGGCCCCCCATGTCTGCCGCCTCACTCCAAAACATCCCTAACAGATCAATCCATAACTTACTGAAACACACCGTGGCCTGTCTGTGATTTTTGCCTGGTGTTCACGCTGAGAGAATGCATGTTGCTCTACAGTTTTCAAGGCAAGTAAATGTGAGCGGAAATCGAAAGGTAATACTAAATCAACATGATGTGGAAAGGTAATATCTGCTGATAATAAGTCAAATTTAGCTCATGCCCAGTTTGTTTTGTCAGGTCATGGCACCAGAAAATCAGCAGCATAAAAAAAAAACAGATGAATATAACATTGAAAAGCGAACCCCTGACCTTGTGGACCACTGTTGTCCATAGCAACAAACGGATAAAACTGTATTTCAAGTTTTAATAATATTAGATATTACAGGAGGATAACAAGCAATTTTAGCTTTCTGACTTTCTTTTTGCTTATGGGTGTTTCTTCAAATTTGTTTTGGGGTTTTTTTCCCTCTCTGGATTTTATATTTTTATTTTAATACATTGATTTTTATTTTCCTTTTAATTATATGAAAACTTACTTTGAATCCTTTTACATTCATGCAATTTTGGAAATGTTTATCTAAAATTACTTACATTCCATTCAAAGTGCACATTTTATCAGTTTCCCTGACTTTCCCTGGGAATCAAACCCACGACCTTGCTAGCGCCAGATTGAGCTCAAATGCTTTTTGGATGCTTTCATGATTTATATTTCCTATGATTTTCAAATGCCTTTATATATAGATTTTGTTTTACCCTTATACCAGACCCCGTCTTTCAATACTAAAATATAAAAATCCATCATAAGAGTTCAATTAATGCATGTGACTAGTAACAAAGAGTGATTGTCCCACATTTGTGAATTAATTTCCACCACAAAGAACAATTTTTTTTTTAATTTGTAAAGAATATAAAGAAAAATCTCAGAACGTGAACAGAATATTTTACATTTACATTTATTAATGCTCATCACATCCAATCAAACCATAATTTCATGAAATGATGCTAAAAGTGTTAAAAATATTTTAGCGCGTACTTAAAAATACTAGCAATGTACTCAAGAGTTGATTATGTCATTCCGAAATGGTCAAATACCATGTGTTTTGCCATCATTTCTACCACACAATGCTGTTAAACACATTGTTAGAGATGTAAAGGAAATGACACCTGTGGTGACTTTTAGAAAAAAAAATACACAAAATTACAGAATTCACCTGTAATGCATGTATATTTTAAGAGAGTGCTCATAATTGAAGAAACGCCCTACTAACAAAAAAATGTATTTATTCATTATACATGAATAGCTGAGTCCTTTGTATTTACTCTGAGAAATGCCTGAAACCCAAGGAGAGAATGGCGCAACAATTTCCTAACATAAATTTTCAGCTACAGAAACATATTTGTCTGTCCTCCTCAATGACCTTCTCTCATCAAAAACATGGCAGAGAGGGAGGGATTGAGAGAATGAGCACATGTAAAAAGCAGTACATTTCTCTCTCTTCTCCACACTGGCCTTGGGCTGTCTCTTCTGTTTGCAGAAGGTCTTGAGCTCGATGAAAAGACCCATTGGCAAATACTGGCATGCTCCCAGAGTTGCTTGTGTGTCTCTTTTATGTGTGTGTGTGTGTGTGTGTGTTTGTGTCTTTGTATGTTTGAGTGCATGTTTGCATCTCTGTGTTTGTGTGTGCGCACTGCGCCACACGCCACCGCAGCCTTGTAGCCTCCGCATCAGCCTTCAGGAATGGGATCCTACACGCATTTGCAATACTTTCTCTTTTCTTCCTTTCAAACAAGTGGCAGATTGCTTTAAAGAGGTCTTATTATCCTCTTTTACAAAGTCTTCATTTTGTTTGGGTGTGTACTAGAATGTGTTCTCATGCTTGGTGGTTTCAATAATACATTATTATTCTCATAACTTACATTATTAAAATAAATTAGTTCTGGGTTTGATAAAAGTCCACCTTCTGAAAAATGAAATGTGTTGTGATTGGTTAGCTGTCCCAGTGCATTGTGAACAGCTTAGACTATGTTTCAGTACTGCCCCACCCCTTGCCAAAGCAGCAAGTTTTGGCTGCTGCGGTATAGTTATGGATGGCCTCAATATTGCCATATCAGTTTGTACCAGATTTAGACCCCGAGAATATTGAACAAAAGGATCGCACAGAACCTTTGCATGAATGGATATTTCAAGCCATATTAGAGTGGTAACGGTATTGTTTTTTTGTATTTTGGGGGCTAAATCATGTTTTAGATATGATGTAGAATAAAGTGCAATAACTGTTTCCTGACATTATCCGCTTTAGAAAGGCCAAAAAAAGACAGTATTTCTTCGACATGAAACTAATTCTTTTTTTTCTCTGATGCACTAACTGTGGAGCAGCATTTCTTCGTAGTTTTTTGTCTGATGCACTCAACAAAGTGTTCTAACCACAACCTCGCCCCTCCCCATTCCCCAACCATCTGAACTTCAGTAGGCAGGAATTATCTTAATGATATTCTAATGGGCCATTTTGTGACGTCACAAAACCCCAGAAAACAATGCTGTGGTCCAAACGAGCCGATAGTTGTAGTTCTTGAAAGGGGATTTTTCAAAAATCTAAATATATCCCTTTGGAGTGGACTTTGAGATTTGTAACTTTGTAGATCTTTTTTATGCCCAAACATACACACTGACTAAAAATCAAAAAGTGAAAAAGCATAGTAGGACCGCTTTAATAAAGACATGTGAATCTGCTCTGAACAGAGATCTGACTCCACATTACAGCAATATATTGCATACTGTAGCCCAGAATAGTATACTGATGTTAATCAGTATGGTTTCCTGGTCTGGGGAAACGGTTTAGACTGGCCTTGTTTGATGGTTTTATAGTGTTTTATAGTGGTTTCCTAATTTAGAGCCCTGTCTTTAAAATATATCTTATTTATATAGCTGTTCTCCTCATCCTTTTCCATCTTTCTGAACCAGAATTTACCCTGTCACTCTCCATCTCTCTGCCTGCACCTCTATATTCAGGTTCAGATTTGTCTTTATATGTTACAAAAGAGCACACAGAATGCCTGTCATTTGATAGGTTACTTGGCTAATAGAATTGCCACATATACAGGGATTGGTATACTAGGCAGACTGAGCCTGTCTCTTAAAACTGAGGTAAGAATATTTCTAGTCCATCTGTTTAAACGTTGCAATTTAATGTGTAATTTTCAGGCAGCAAAGTGCAGAGGGAAAAGATGTAAGACAAGCAACATTGTGAGTATTTGCCCAACCTTTTTAAAAAGCCATGAAGTCTTGAACTGAAGTATCCATTATTGAAGCACCGGTTCAAATGGCTTCTTGTCCCTATGCGCAGATTATCTCCTCCTTTTCTTTTTTTTAAACCCATTACCTCTGGTACACCGCAGTCTAGTGGGAAATGACCTGTATCATATGTCTTCTATGGGTTGTCAATACAGACCCATCTTGATTACAGCCTCTGAGATGCCTATGATAAGTGTTTTTCATTTATGGTTGGGATATTGATTGCGGAAAATAAGGGTCATGTTGTTGGTGAAACTGGTTATGAGAAAATAAAACAGAGGCATGCACTGTAAAATTGTAAAATAGAATATGGTCATTATTGTTATAAGCAGCAGCTGGCTGGTAACCAATCATAAGCTCAGTAGTGAAAATTTTAGTTAATTAAATTTCTGATATCTCCACAGGGAGAAAGTTTGATTGGAAATGTAGATTTAAATACAGTTCACTTGACACCAACAAGAATAGATCAAATTTGTTCAGTCTAAATTAAAAATGAAATATTTTACGCAGTGTATGTGTATTTTCTTTGTAATTTCACGCTGCTTAGACACACATTGTCAGTCCCAACCAACTTGTCATATATTGATGCTTGGTCAGGACCCTTTGGTGTCATTTTTTGACACAGGGTGTCCTTTAGCATCATTTTTCAATGTGCAGTGTACTCCATTGGTTCCTGGCGAAATTTCTACTTGGAAAAGCCCAGAGAGCTTAAAATATTGTCATATATACACCCTACAACCATCTGTTATTTCCTGCCGCAAATAATAAAGTGTTTTGGTATGTAGTGCTTGAGAAAAAAAAAGTGAAATTCTTTTGGCTTTTTAACACAATGTTCCTCCATTTAAACACATTCGCCCACTTCCGTTCCATCTCTTCCATTATTACAAACACACTTTTACACCTGCTGAGTGAACACACACAGGAGTGGGACTCGCACATGCAGTCTCATATTTTCGCATGAGAGTGTGAGAAGCATCACCATTCATTTTTCACACCCTTATCCTCACACCACTGTTTAAGGAGTGTTGCAAGTTTTACAAAACATTTACCTATGTTACTTCTAATTGTATTTACTTTCGATCTTTTTGCACAAAACACTGTGAACGATGCATTTTAAATGATAGGTTACCAGTTATTGGATCAGGTTTCCATAAACCTGTGTAAATAGTGCAGTGTTTTTTTTACTACATCCGATGAGTACTATTTGCCAAATTTGCAGAAGGTGCCATTCTCTGAGTCTGGCTGTATGCACTGTGTTGACTTGCCGGTATGCGATTTGAGATTTGAGGAGCATCACTTGTTGCCTTATGCAGACGAGGCTGAATATCACCAGCGAGCCTCTTCAAGATTTGAGATAAAATGAGGGGTAAACTGGGCTGTGTTTTACAGCTTTAAAATAAAGTGTGAGTGCATTCACCATCCTTCCCTCCAAAAACGTACACTGATGCTTCCAGGAACACTTTATCATGCAACACAAAAGACTTTAATTTTTCTATTTAATTCATCACTCTTCGTGTTTACCTCCACTTCCCATGGTTCAAGGTGAGATTAAGTTGCTATGGTTGCATTGCTGAGATCACTAAACCTCTTTCAGTATTTCAGTAATGTTTTCTTTTACTTTTATACCAGTTTCAAGGGCATTTCTGTAAGAGTGGTATGAGGACGCAAAGGAATCTTGCTTATACTGAGTGTTTGAACAGAAACATTTTTTTTGTGTTGTTTTGAGGAGGAAGTGACTGAGGTGTGGGGGGGGGGGGGTCACATTCTCTTCTCTGTCTACAGAGGTCATGTTTGTTGTTGTGTACAAGTGGATGTATAAATGAGTGGATGAAAAGGTGTCTATATGTATATATCGTCATATACCATGATGTATCCTTTCGAACTAAATCACAATCTTTAGCCTTTGCAGTTTTCATTGCTAGACTGAAATATATCCAGATGTTAGTGTCAATGTGATGTATTGATATATGGACTCAGTTGAGTTTTGACAGTTGGCATTTAGCTTACCTCACTTACAAAGAGACTTTGTGTCTTCTAAAGGAATAGTAAACCCCAAAATGACCTCATCCTCATGTCATTCCAAGCCTTCATTACTTCTTCTGTTGAACATATTGTATTTTGATATTTTGATCTTCATGTAGGTCTTTTAAGACAGTTCTTACTGACAACAGCTGTTAAGACACCAAGAAAGACCTTAAAAGTAGCCCATGCTGTATGTATTGTGGTATTTAAAGTCTCCTAAATCTAAATGATTGCTTTATGTGAAGAACAGATCAAAATTTGAGTCAATATTCCCTGAAGAGGATACGCAGAGTGACTGTGGGCAGCCACGCCATCTTATTTGAAAATCTCGAGGGTCGAAAACGTACTCAGTTACTAACGTAACCTCGGTTCCCTGAGATGAGGGAACGAGTACTGCGTAAGCTAGCTTACGCTATGGGAAAAGGTCCCCTTTTCTCAAGAATATGAAGCCAAAAATTATCCTTAATTTTTAAATAATGTAAAACGCAGTGCTGCAGCACAGCAGACCCAAGCGAAGCGGCTCGCGCGCTTATTGGCTGTGCTGCGGCAACTGCAGCAACCTATGGTGAGGCGGCGGAGAGTAACGAACCAATGGGGGCGCTTCGCGCCCATTGGACGTCAGAGCGCGCCAAAATAGGCGTGGCTGGAACTATATAAGCCACCGCTTCACCATAGGGATCAGGTTTTAAATCGACTGAAGCGATCACCCGGTCCGAGCACATAGCACGGCAGGTTACGCAGTACTCGTTCCCTCATCTCAGGGAACCGAGGTTACGTTAGTAACCGAGTACGTTCCCTTTCGAGCTTACGCTAGCATAGCTTACGCTATGGGAACACAATGTAAAATGCCGTGCGTGCTCGGGAACTTCGACCTGTCACAGCCCGAGGCGAGAGCTCGGGGCTTTATAGCAGGAGAAATCCCAGTCCCAACAGCCAACCTTAGTGAGCTTTATATAGGGAACGAAAAAAGGGGGACGTGATAAGGCTTAGCACGTCTATATAGAAAGTACCCTGGCCTGCAGGGCAGGGACTTGCAGATTATAGAATCTAATAAATGTGGACGGAGAGGCCCAGCCTGCCGCCGCACAGATATCATCCAGTGGTATCCCGCAGGACCACGCCCATGACGAGGCCATACCTCGGGTGGAATGGGCTCTGATGCCGAATGGGCAGTGAAGGCCCTTAGATTTGTAAGCCAGCGAGATAGTGTCTACTATCCATCGCGATAGGCTTTGCTTCGTGGTGGCGAGACCTCGGGTGCGCCCACCAAAGCATATGAAGAGCTGGTCCGACCTCCTGAATAAGGCGGAGCGCGCAATATAGGTTTTAAGAGCCCTGACGGGGCAGATGAAGCTCGCGTTGCTTTCGTCGCTTTGCGAGGAAAGGGCTGACAGCGAGATGACCTGCGCTCTGAACGGTGTTGAGAGCACCTTGGGGACATAGCCGTGTCTTGGTCTGAGAATGACTCTGGAGTCATTAGGCCCAAACTCGAGACAGTCAGCGCTTACAGATAGCGCATGTAAATCCCCCACTCGCTTGACTGAGGCCAGAGCCAGTAGAAAAGCGGTTTGGAACGAAAGAAGCTTCATATCGACAGACTGAAGCGGTTCAAAAGGGGGGCCCTTTAAGGCCTCTAGGACCGTAGACAGGTCCCAGGAAGGGATTGAAGGGGGTCGGGGAGGGTTCATCCGACGAGCTCCCTTAAGGAAACGAATGACCAGTTCGTTTTTTCCCAGTGATAGGCCGGCCACCGGAGCATGAGAAGCTGCAATGGCTGCCACATACACTTTGAGCATAGACGGGGATCTGCCCGCATCTAAACGCTCCTGTAGGAAGGAGAGTATCTCCGTCACGTCACATAAGTGAGGGTCTAGGTTCCGTGTCCCGCACCAGGTGGAGAACACTGACCATTTCTGCGCGTAAAGGCGCCTGGTTGAGGGCGCTCTGGCTTCCGTAATGGTCTTTAACACTCCCTCAGGGAGGTTCCCGGGTACCCGTTGAGGGGCCATACATGAAGGGCCCAAAGTTCGGGGTGGGGATGCCAGAGCGCGCCCTTCAGCTGCGTGAGGAGATCTTTCCGCAGCGGTATTGGCCATGGGGCTGTACTGGACAGCTGCATCAGCGTTGTCTTCTGAGGCGAAGAGGTCGACCTCTCCCCTGCCGAAGATGCTCCACATCAACTGAACCGTCTGTGGGTGAAGAGACCACTCCCCAGGGGGAACATTCGCCCTGGAAAGCATGTCCGGGCCCCGGTTCAGGATGCCAGGTACATGCGCTGCCTTTAGCGAGCGCAGATTGTAATGTGCCCATGTCAGAAGACGTTCGGTCAGGGTGTGCAAGGTTTCTGACCTGACACCACCCTGGCGATTTATGTAGGTCACCACTGACATGCTGTCTGATCTGACCAGAACGTGGTGGCCCTTTAAAAATGGGAGGAAAGCTTTCAGGGATAGTTCGACTGCTATCATCTCCAGACAGTTTATGTGTAACAGTCGCTCCGGGCTCGACCAGAGGCCGGAGGCAGACCTGCCCTCGTACAGGGCGCCCCAACCGAGGTTGGATGCATCTGTCGAGACTACTTTCCATTTCGAGACAGCGCCCGTGCTTACGCCTAACTGATACCAGTTGGCTATTTTCCAAGGGGCCAGAGCTGTGATGCAGCCGTGGGTCACCCTGATGCGCGCGCTGCCGGAAATCCAGGCGCGCGCTGGAACACGGTCTCTCAGCCAGCGCTGTAGTGGGCGCATGCGCAGCAGGCCCAGTTTGAGAACCGCAGAGGCTGATGCCATCAGACCTAGCATTTCCTGAAATCGTTTGAGCGGGTAAAGAGACCCGGCTTTGAACGACACGGCTAAATGCTGAATAGTGAGAGCGCGCTGTGACGTCAGACGCGCTGTACATGTCACAGAGTCTATGTCTATCCCCAAAAAGGAAATCCTCTGGCTGGGAGACAGAGCGCTCTTGACAGTGTTGATCGTGAGACCCAGGCATTCTAAATGGCTGAGGATCCAGGATCTGTGTGTCGTCAGTAGTTCCTCGGAATGGGCTAAAACTAGCCAGTCGTCGAGGTAGTTCAATACTCGCACTCCCCGCATTCTCAGGGGTGCGAGAGCGGCATCCATGCACCGTGTAAACGTACGGGTCGCTACGGAGAGGCCGAATGGAAGAACCATGTACTGATAAGTCTGCCCCTCGAAGGCGAATCTCAAGAATGGCCTGTGATGGGGTGCTATTTGAATGTGAAAGTAAGCGTCTTTCAGATCCACTGAGAAAAACCAATCCCTCGGGCGAATTTGCGCGAGTATTTGTTTGGTAGTTAACAAAGCGCGTCATACGCGCTTTGTTCAAACGTCTGAGATCTAGGATGGGTCTGAGACCGCCATCCTTTTTTGGTACGAGGAAGTAGCGGCTGTAAAAGCCTGACTCGCGCTGCGCAGGGGGGACAGTTTCTATCGCCCCTTTTGCAAGAAGGTTTATCAGTTCGGCGCGAAGGACGTGTGTCATTTCGCTTTTCACTTTCGTTTCGACCACGGCGCGAAAGCGCGGCGGTCTGCGAGCGAACTGGAGCGAGTAACCTCGTTTTATTATATTCAAAACCCAATTTGATATGCCGGGGATGGCCTGCCATGCAGCGGCTCGTGCGGCTATGGGTTGAATGTGCTTCGGGCACTGGCCAGCATGTTATGAGGGGACCAGTAGCTCGAGTATGCTGTGCTTGTGCCACTGTGATGACAGCGCTTATTTGTAGGGTTGCGCACTGAGAAGTGGGCACGCGCGCTACATTTAGAGCACCTCCGGCGCGAGCGGGAAGGTGGGCATGAAAGGAGACCCGAGTGAGTCTTTGTGACACTTGGGGGAGTGTGTATACATGTAGGGGTGCGTACTGTGTAGTGGGCACACTGCCTACATAGAAAAAGCTCTTTTTGTGCTTTATTGAGGTCGCCGTGAAAACGGCGTTTGTGTGCAGGCGTGCGTGCATTGTAACAGGCTCGTTTACTGCAGTATAGACATCTCCAACCGCCTTTAGTGAGGGGATTGGAGGAAGCATGTGAGGTTTCTTGTGTGGTGGTCCGGCCGCAGCGGGACCTAACCACGGTCTTTTCAGCCCGAAGGTCAGGAGGGCTTCGGAGGCTCGGGGTTCAGCACAATCCTGGGCCGAGGTCCCCGTCTCTCTGGCGGTTTGCGGCTCGTAGAGCGAGAGCGGTGCTGGGTTTTGGTCGCTGGGCGAGACTGTAAGTCTGGCTGCGATGGCTTCGAGGTCTGAGGGGGCGGCGCATTTCTACGGCGTCCCGCAGCAGAGCTAGAGCGTTTCGGCAGGAAGTGTCTCATTGCCTGTGACGTTTTCTGAGCCTCAGTGAAGCGTTCAGCGAAACCCTTAACCGACTGGCCAAAGAGGCCGGAAGGCGAGATAGGAGAGTCGAGAAAGGCGGATTTGTCGGCGTCTTTCATCTCCGTGAGCGTGAGCCAGAGGTGTCGCTCTAAAACAGCGAGGCTTGCCATGCTTCGGCCGATCGCTTGTGCTGTGGTCTTTGTCGCACGCAGGGCTAGATCAGTAGCGCTGCGGAGATCTTTAAAGTCATAGGTATCTGGGGCAGACTCGTCTGGGTTACGGAGAAGTCTGGCCTGAAAAACCTGCAGCACAGCCATGGTGTGTAGAGCCGAAGCAGCTTGACCAGCGGAGGTGTAAGCTCGGCCAGCGAGAGCTGAGGTGGTGCGGCACGGCTTGGATGGATGCACAGGCTTCGACCGCCATCCAGCGGCTGAGGGCGGGCAGAGGTGTGCAGCAATAGCCTCCTCGAGAGGGGGGAGGCTCACGTAACCGTGGTCTCGTGCGCCGTCGACAGAGGAGAGCGCTGACGAGACAGAAGTCTTCAAGCGTGCGGAGAATGGGGCTTTCCACGACTTCGTGAGTTCATTGTGAACTTCCGGGAAAAAGGGGGCGTTTCTTTGCGGAGGGGCCGAAGGGCGCCCCTGCAGGAACCATTCATCCAGCCTGCTTTTAGCGGGCTCGTCTGGAGGAGACCAGTCGAGCTGAAGGTCGCTGACAGCCCTTGTAAGCACGCGAGTAAGCTCCGCGTCGATATCGGCGCGTTGTCCGGTGCAGCTGGGTGCTGTAGGGGGGGGGTGGGTCCGCAATGGAGCCCGACCATTCCTCACTACTGGACGCGGCGAGAGAAAGGCTGTCGTGTCTGTCCTCTTCCGCCTCAGGCGCTCCGAAGGAGAAGGGGGCGCTGGTGAGCAGGGACTGGCGCTGCTCGTCCACGAAGAGGACAGGCGAAGGAGAGAGAGCGGGCGAGGCACGCGGGGAGTGTTCCGGCGTGAGCTCGCGTGTAGCAGTATGCTCAGGCATTCTCTGATCGCGGCGTTTCTTACGCGGCACTTGAGAGAGAAGAGGCGGAGCGGGTGGAGCATCGTGGCTGGTTTGAGCTAATCGAGCCCACAGGGTCGATATAGCCATGTCGTCGCACTCAGGGCAGCCGCCCTTGAAGAGTGCGCTCTCAGCATGCTCGCGGCCCAGGCAGGAGACACAGATGATGTGGCGGTCCTCGCTGGGCAGAGGGCCTCGGCAGGAAGCGCAGGCCCGAGGCATTTGAAACAACGCCTCGAATTCTGGAGGAAAAAAAGTGTGATGCAGCGGCAAACACACTAGCTTTGAAAAGGATATAGTCACGCCGGATGGCGCAGCAGGAAGCGAGTGCTGAAGGCGGCGTCGAGATGAAGCACGAGCCGGCGTCCTCAGATCTGCGTTGCAGTGCTATCCCGCTGAGAGGCTTTTCGACGGCGTGTAGAGGCTTCTCCGGAGAAGACAGCGAAGTGCAGGTGAGATCGCTGAAGGAGATGAAATCTGATCCCTATGGTGAAGCGGTGGCTTATATTGTTCCAGCCACGCCTATTTTGGCGCGCTCTGACGTCCAATGGGAAGCGCCCCCATTGGTTCGTTACTCTCCGCCGCCTCACCATAGGTTGATGAGGTTACCGCAGCACAGCCAATAAGCGCGCGAGCCGCTTCGCTTGGGTCTGCTGTGCTGCAGCACTGCGTTTTACATTATTTAAAAATTAAGGATAATTTTTGGCTTCATATTCTCAAGAAAAGGGGACCTTTTCCCATAGCGTAAGCTAGCTTACGCAGTACGAGAGTACTCTCGAAAGGGAACACCTGGGTAGTATAAACGACAGGCATAATCATGGCAAAAGTTATGAGTTTTAAAATCAAAATGCACTGGTGTAAACGTAGCCTGTGTTGGTGAGTTGAACTGCAATTCCTTGAACAAATCATACCAGCAAAAAAATAAAAATAAAATCAGGACAATTTATTGAAAGAACAAAAGTCTCAAAAGAACAATTCTTGTACAAGTTCAGCAGCCTGTTTCAGTGAAATGAAAGCAGTGGTGCTCGAATTGTCAGCTCACTGGAGGGGAAAATTATCATTGAATAATGACTTGGATTTCGTGTCCTCACACAAACCTCAAAAATGATGGGTAAACTGTGGCCTGTATTTTGCAGGTTTCCATGCTTCAGAAGATTTGGAATATAGAGCACAAATTGTATGGACCTATTATAATTTTTTTTTTATTGTATGAAGACTTTCATGATAATTCTGAAGTAATGCAAATGGAAATGCATGAAAAACAGTATGCAGGTTTGGAACAACATGATAGTGAATGAGAATTCCTTTAAAATTAGAGAAGTGGATCAGGCAGTGGTACTGAAAGCTATTTCAGACCTGATTACTAATTTATCCAAAGACAACTATAACATAGACACAACTTTCCTCAAAAAATATTCTCAAATTATCATTCAACCTTTGACCCACATTATAAATGTCTCGATTAAAACTGGAATATTTCCAGATGCGTGGAAAAAGGCACTGGTTAAACCCATTTTTAAGTCCGGGAATACCACAGACGTTAGTAACTATCGACCAATAAGTCTAGTTCCGGTAATGTCAAAAATACTAGAAAAAATTGTTTCAGAACAGCTAACACAATATTTAGAAATACATCAGTATATATACTCTCAACATTATGGTTTCAGACAGAACCATTCCACTGAATCAGCCATCTGCGCATTATTGGAAAATATTGCGCAGCCGCTTGATAGAGGAAACATCGTGGGTGTGGTATTCCTAGACTTAAAGAGGGCATTCAATACAGTAAACCACAGCCGTCTTATTTCCTAGACTTAAAGAGGGCACTCGATACAGTAAACCACAGCCATCTTATTTCAAAACTGTCATCTTATAATATGTCACCCCAAGCATTATCATGGTTTGAGTCATACTTGCAGGGCAGAGAACAATGTGTAGTCATTGATCATGTAAAATATGCCCCATGTAAAATTAAGACCGGAATCCCTCAGGGAACCATACTGGGGCCTGTTCTCTTCAGCCTGTATGTGAACGAGCTGCCTGAAGTGTGTCCTGAAGTTGGCCTTCAGATGTATGCCAATGACACTGTGGTTTATGTGTCTGGCAAAAGCCCTGTTGTTATCGGCAATACACTGACCAAAAGTCTTGAGAAAGTGTCTAATTGGCTAAATAAATTATGTTTAACACTTAATCTGAGGAAAACTAAATCAATGTGTTTCTCTATAAAAAGAACGAGGACAATAAATGACCTTAATGTTAAAATGAATGGTGAACTCATCGATCAGGTAGAACAAGAAAAATATTTAGGAGTGATTTTAGATTCTCAGTTAAATTTTAAAAGTCATATTAAAAATATATCTTATTTTATCTAAAATAAAAATTTAGATAAAAAGCCCATTCGATTCCATCACTGTTACATTTTAAGTAAGCATAAAATCTTAAATTTGGTTAATTTTGTTAATCTTAGACACATAAAGTTGTTTTTAAAATGTTTGACTGGACTTGCACCTGAGCCACTTTGTAAATTTGTGAACAGACTGGATACCTCCAGCGGCTACATGTGGAGACTGTAAAGTCCCGTTTTGTAAAACATCTTTTGGCCAAAATGTTTTTTCTGTGAAAGGAGCCAATTTGTGGAACTGCCTTCCTACAAATATAAAGACTTTAACTAAACTGTCCACCTTTAAAAACCGAACAAAAGCCTGGTTAATAGAGCAGCAGCGGTGTGATCATGCCATATGAGATGTGTAGCTGGGTGTATGTGAGGTGTGCATCTGTGTGAGTTCGAGTGAATGTGCTTATTTATTATACTTATCTTTATTGGTGCTAACTGGTTTCTGGACATTTCATTGTATTCGCTGTAATTTTTTTATTTTAATTTTTCTTTCCTCATTATCTTGACTGTTAAAAGCTCTTCTAGGGACAGGTGTTGCGAATTAGCCATGGCTATAAACACTGTGATACATGCATCAGATTGTTCTATATGTAATAATCTATGTTTATTTTGTATCTGTCCCTATTCAAATAAACAACAAATAAAAATAAATAAATAGTGACTAAGTTCAAACTTTATATGAGCTGTTCCTTTAATTACCCATCAATAGCTGCAATGTTTTTGGCTCTGAATTTACTTACTCTGAATATACTGTAAATTAGCTTGGCAACAGCATATTTTTGGCAAATTAAAGCATATATTCTTTTCCAAATCAGTTCTGACTGACTGTCTGGGCATGAACTAAACTTGTGGACTGGGTTTTTGCTGGCATTGAATGGACTGTTGGTCAGTGTGTGCTGTTCTTAGGTCAGTTGTGTGGACAGTGTGTAAACTCCCACCAGGCCAGAGATTAATGCTGCTCGTTTTCTCTCCAGAGGAGATTAATGAGGAAACCTCAAACTGTTTGAATCATGGAGCCAGGGCTCTGCTGAGGTGTAAACACACCAGACACACATCTGCTATCTGACATTTGCCCTTTCTCCTTCCTGCTCTATAAAAGTTTCTTTCAGACAAAATGTAGGTGTATATTGTAGCTTGAATGTAAACTCTTTCAAATATATTTGATTTCTTCATGCCATGCTTTAGTTTTCACCCTCACATCATACACAGAATTATTGGTGTCGCTGTTATAATGATTTGCTGCCTCATTTTGGTCTAACTTTTTATGTTCTGTTTGCTATTAATTTGGTTCTAATGGAACGGTGCTGCCAATGCACACTGTGTATTTATGGGCAATTTCAATGGGTTCACTGTCTGATATTATTCAATTATAAGTTGGTGTTTATTTCCATGTAATACTCTTGTCTATTAAGGTATCTAGAAGTTCCTCTCCGAACACTTGAAAGTTAATGAAGTGTGCACTGAACTGATTTAATCTAAAATGGTCCTATGTGATCAAAGTCATAAGGTCTTGGATATGTTTTCATTGGTTGGGAGGCATATCTAACCGTTGGAGTGTGGTATGTGTGAATCACAGTTTTCTGTGCATTTTAATGGACTAATGCATCAGGTGTGTGTTTGTCCAAGCAGATTGTCCTGAGCACTGCTGAGCAGCTGAGACTCACCTCTCGCCTCCTGCTGATTCAGCCTGTGCCTGGGGGAAATGCCAGCCTACCCTTTCCCTTAACCAACGCTCCAGAGTAACACCTTAGGTCTGTGTTTGGAGAGCTAAAATTTAGGATAATTGGCAGCATTGCTGTCGTCTGACTGCTAGATCTGTGTAATAATGAGTCATGTTATGTTATGAGTTTCAGGCTCATCTTCAGAATTTGCTCCTATTCGACCTCCGGATCACCTACAGTAGATTGTGGAATAGTATGATGAAATTATACTATTAAAAGCCAGTACAGCATTCAGAGACACTGAGTCAGTCATTTGGAACAGGGTTGTAAGCCGTATTGTGTGTGTGTATATATATATATATATATATATATATACACAGTACAGACCAAAAGTTTGGACACACCTTCTCATTCAAAGAGTTTTCTTTATTTTCATGACTATGAAAATTGTAGATTCACACTGAAGGCATCAAAACTATGAATTAACACGTTGAATTATATATGGAATTATATACATAAAAAAAGTGTAAAACAACTGAAAATATGTCATATTCTAGGTTCTTCAAAGTAGCCACCTTTTGCTTTGATTACTGCTTTGCACACTCTTGGCATTTTCTTGATGAGCTTCAAGAGGAAGTCACCTGAATTGGTCTTCCAACAGTCTTGAAGGAGTTCCCAGAGATGCTTAGCACTTTTGCCTTCACTCTGCGATCCAGCGTACCCCAAACCATCTCGATTGGGTTCCGGTCCGGTGACTGTGGAGGCCACGTCATCTGGCGCAGCACCCCATCACTCTCCTTCTTGGTCAAATAGCCCTTACACAGCCTGGAGGTGTGTTTGGGGTCATTGTCCTGTTGAAAAATAAATGATGGTCCAACTAAACGCAAACCGGATGGAATAGCATGTCGCTGCAAGATGCTGTGGTAGCCATGCTGGTTCAGTATTCCTTCAATTTTGAATAAATCCCCAAACAGTGTCACCAGCAAAGCACCCCCACACCATCACACCTCCTCCTCCATGCTTCACGGTGGGAACCAGGCATGTAGAGTCCATCCATTCACCTTTTCTGCGTCGCACGAAGACACGGTGGTTGGAACCAAAGATCTCAAATTTGGACTCATCAGACCAAAGCACAGATTTCCACTGGTCTAATGTCCATTTCTTGTGTTCTTTAGCCCAAACAAGTCTCTTCTGCTTGTTGCCTTTCTTTAGCAGTGGTTTCCTAGCAGATATTCTACCATGAAGGCCTGATTCACACGGTCTCCTCTTAATAGTTGTTCTAGAGATGTGTCTGCTGCTAGAACTCCGTGTGCCATTGACCTGGTCTCTAATCTGAGCTGCTGTTAACCTGCGATTTCTGAGGCTGGTGACTCGGATGAACTTATCCTCCGCAGCAGAGGTGACTCTTGGTCTTCCTTTCCTGGGGCGGTCCGCATCTGAGCCAGTTTCTTTGTAGCGCTTGATGGTTTTTGTGACTGCACTTGGGGACACTTTCAAAGTTTTCCTAATTTTTCGGAATGACTGACCTTCATTTCTTAAAGTAATGATGGCCACTCGTTTTCCTGTACTTAGTTGCTTTTTTTCTTGCCATAATACAAATTCTAACAGTTTATTCAGTAGGACTATCAGCTGTGTATCCACCTGACTTCTGCACAACACAACTGATGGTCCCAACCCCATTTATAAGGCAAGAAATCAGACTTATTAAACCTGACAGGGCACACCTGTGAAGTGAAAACCATTTCAGGTGACTACCTCTTGAAGCTCATCAAGAGAATGCCAAGAGTGTGCAAAGCAGTAATCAAAGCAGAAGGTGGCTACTTTTGAAGAACCTAGAATATCACATATTTTCAGTTGTTTCACACTTTTTTGTTATGTATATAATTCCACATGTGTTAATTCATAGTTTTGATGCCTTCAGTGTGACTCTACAATTTTCATAGTCATGAAAATAAAGAAAACTCTTTGAATGAGAAGGTGTGTCCAAACTTTTGGTCTGTACTGTGTGTATATATATATATACAACACTATTATATTTGTGTTATATATATATATATATATATATATATATATAACACAAATATAATAGTGTTGTTTTTAATAATACATTTATTTCATTATTCATTATTATTTATAATAATAATAATAATAATAAGACAGAGAACTTTTAAAAATCTAATTATTTGGTATCTAATTCAAATGTATAATGTATTTAATGACGTGCCATTGTAAAATGTATGTTTAAAAAATTATACACATTTATATTTTTAATTAGATATATAAGGATATTAATAGATATATAATTTTAACAATTTATTTTAAATCCCAGTTGTAAAAACACTTTATTTCCCAGAATTTAAGTTACCCCAAAGTGGAGCCAAATAACATGAAGCACTCAATGACCTGAAGACATTTCCTGTTTGCCATTTTCCTGTTGTGTTAGACTAATGAAATTCCTCTGTCCTGTGGCTGATGCTGTATATCTTTTGAATTGCAATTCAGTAAATTTATTTTCCTGTTGTTCCATTTCAATGTCAGACAGAGCTTTCCTGGGACTTGGCCATTTCAAATCAAATTCCAACTCAAAGGCAGATATTAAATTTCAGAAATTGTTCCCAAACCTAAATTAGACAGAAAAGGACATGCCGTTTTAGAACATTTACAAATTGTTCCCCATTATTAGCGTGTTCGCCATAGGTACAGCAAACTTCTGTGAAGAGATCGACAGCATGAGTGGAGTGTGCCGGAGAGTACTCCGAATTCCCCAAGCAGGCGATGTAATAATCCAGATAATAGGTAGAGGCTGGAGTCTGAGACAGTGTCTCACTTCGACACAGACACACACTCACACACGATTTCATGTTATTAAAGGTGTCACCATGCTCCTCCAGAATTAGGTTGTCAATCATAGTGGCCATCGTCCATAGAGAGTAAAAGATAGAGATGAGTTCAGCCTCTACACTCCCTCCGCCTTTGTCTTCCCACCATTCAACTTCAGTCTCAATCTATCTGTCGCCTTTACATTTCTTTCTTTAAATAGAAAAGAGACTGCGCGCATCCCCACCCCTGCCTCCTTTCCTCTCATCATCTGCCTCTGCCTCATCTCTCTTCACCTCCTTTTTTCCCTTCATCCCTTTCTAACCTGCCAAAATATCACAGTCAATTTTTATCCTTTTTTGTTTTACTTGCTGTGTCATTGATCAATGCGGCCAAAATGCCAGGCCTCCATCACCGCAACAGAGTGTGATAGTGGAACTTTGCTGCGGCCCACTGGAGCTGATCTGTTTTATCTCAGCCTCTTGGGTAAAATGTCACTCCAGTAGAGAGAGGCTAAACCAACATATGTCAGCCGCCCTGTCATCCCTGGTTGGGCCGCGGATGAAGGCGGAGGAGGGATCGCTTTTGACGAGCTGCTTGGTCACAGCTGAACGGTATCTGATGGAACCACGGGGCAGAATCGGAGTGAACAGAGGTGGTAGAGAGTACGAGGGTGGATGGGGGCTTGTGCGGAGTCACCTTGTTTGGTGGTCCATCTGCACTACGCAAAGCTCTCTGACATTACAGTGTTGATTAAGCATGACCTGTTGGGATGTCTGTGCAAAGGGGAGTGAAAGATTACTGTCTATTCTTGCACAGCTGACATATGTATTTGTGTAACCTTGACGAGATGATCAACTGTGTGATCTGTTCATTCAACATTCATGATTAATAGCTTCATAATTATACTGATAAAGACTATATTGAACAATTATACAATCATTTATCTTGATTTAGTTTTAAATACTTCCAGATGTGGTACCATATTGGTTATTAGATTTTTTTTTATTGATCATATTTGTCAAAATTGGATATTGGAGCTGAAATTGGATAAATGATGGTGCAGTCTTACTTTCCCTATGTTTACATGTAGATTACTTTTGCCGTCATCTATTGTTCACACACAGTTAATCGTTAAAAACACTAATAATTTAATAAAACTGTTAAATGTAATCTCAAAATGAATAGTGACTTTACACACTGTACATTAAAGGTTGTGATGCCTAAATAGACTAGCATTTTTAATTATTGGTTTTAATATTGTAGTAATAATGTAATACTTACCAGTTATTAAAAAATAGATAATGAAATTATGATTTTACATATTTACCTGGGCATTTGTATTTTCCCAGTTTTTACTTTAGATTACCTTTGCCGTCATCTAATACTCACTTACAGTTTATCGTAATATTAATGTAATAATACTGTTACAAGTCATTTTTAAAAAATCTCAAAATCAATATCCATTTTACATACTGTGTAATATATTGCTGTGATGCCTAAATCCACTTTTAAAATTTTAGTATTTTAATATTTTCCAGTGATTGGTTATTGATAAATATTGATGATATGATGATTTTGGATATTTAATTAGAAATTCTTTTTTTCCATATTTTTACATTTGTTACTTTTGCTGTCATACCATTTTAAGTGACTGATTTTAATGTTGAATTTTAATATTGCCCATTTATTGGTTATTGATAAATAGTTACAATATAAGATGATAACATTTATGGATGAATAGATGAAAGTGCATTGGTTGATGCATGTGTTGTAGGTCATCTCAGTGCCCCTGTTTGAGTATACATTAGTGTAAACGAGGTAAAGTAACAGCTATCTTAAAATTTAGCCTCTTTCTTTACTATTTCCACAAATTTTCTAGCATTCCTCGTCCATCCCAGATTTCACTTCTCTTACTGTGGAATTATGAGCTTAAGTCAAGACTCTTGGTTACGCCTCTCTATTACAGAAGTCCAACCTGTCTACCAATTTCCACATCACTCTTAAACATAAGCTGAATGGGAACTTATTTTAAAGTATATTTAATATCAAATTTAATCATTTCCCATATGCAAGTTAGCTGTCATCTTATGCAATACTTTGGTTGTTTTTGACAATGTACTGTATGTGATGTTAGCATTACTCTGGCTTTACTCAGATATCATGTGAAATGTATTGAGCTGAGCACATGCTTTGGCAACATTTCTCACCCTTCGGCCAAACCCCAGAAGCTGCCTGTTCTCTTACAATACAGCGCAAAGCAAATAATTCAGAGCAAGATTAGAATTGAATTTCAATTTGCTGGAAAAACTCTCCAGTCTCCTTTGTCAATACAGGGCAGGTTTCTGTTCTCTGTGAAATAGACATTCTGCCAGCCTCCCTTGTCTGGGCTGTGGAGCACAACAAGACAGCAGACCCCTTCTCATCATCTCTTCGTTTTTATTGGTGCGTGCAGATGTTTCTCTATTAATGAAGTCATTAATAATAATAATAATTCCTTACATTTATATAGCGCTTCTCTAGGCACTCAAAGCGCTTTACATTATCAGGGTGTATCTCCTCATCCACCACCAGTGTGCAGCATCCACCTGGATGATGCGACGGCAGCCATAGTGCACCAGAACGCCCACCACACACTAGCTTACAGGTGGAGAGGAGACAGAGTGATGAAGCCAATCAGCAGATATGGGGATTTTTAGGAAGCCATGATGGTCAGAGGCCAATGGGCGAATTAAGCCAGGATGCCGAGGTCACACCTCTACTCTTTTCGAAAGACATCCTGGGATTTTTAATGACCATAGAGAGTCAGGTTTAACGGTTTAACGTCTCATCCGAAGGACGGTCCTTGTTTGACAGTATAGTGTCCCCAACACTACACTGGGGCGCTAGGACCCACACAGACCACAGGGTGAGCACCCCCTGCTGGCCTGAGTTGATGTGCAAAGCCCCCTGCAATTTTGTGTGTGTGTGTGTGGGTGGGGTGGAGGATTGCTATAGTAACGAACTTTAACATGCATCTGATCGATTATGATGCCGTGCTCACTGACATCCTTGCGCACAAATCACAGTCACAAACACGTATACAAGAATTGTAAGATCTACTGCCTAATAATAATAATAAAGCAAACAAGTAAATTTTAGTTATATATGAAGTAAAGTGAAATTATTAAACTCATAGGAGCCTGAAAAAAAATGCTAATTTTAGAAGAAAATTTCAAATGGCACTCAGAGGCTTTGGCATGTGATCTCTTCATATGAAGTAGTAATCAGTTTACACTATTTAAAGATAATATTTTATTTTAAAATGTGCACATTCATTCTTATTCATATGTCTAAAATCCAAGAACGCAAATGTCTCTTGTCACGTTCATTTAATATTTACATGAATCAATATTTACATGAACTATTGCATATTTTCAATTAGGGATGGGCGTTTTCCGCAAATATCACATTCGAATGTTTGAGCTCACAAAAAACGAATATTCGAATATTCGTTTATTTAAATTAACTTTAATGAGACAGACGTTATTTTTTCAGCAGCATTTATTGTTTTCGTCATTTTTGAACAAGCTTACACACAATAAGCTTGAACATTACACATCGTGTTTTGTAGCTGAAAACCTTTAACAATGCGTGCAAACAAACAAAAGTACAGATTAAAAGCAAAAAAAAAAAAAAAGTGAACAAAGAAAAAACGTAGAGCAGCCTGCAGCAATTAGGCTATTGTACAGAATGTAGCTTACACTTAACTTTGAAACTGTCAGTTCTTGTAACATGTTCTTGTTAAGAAACACATAAACAACATAAAATGCAAGCCAGGGGCGAGGCCCTCTAGAGGAGCGAGGCCTTGTGTGGTTTTTTTAAATAAACATATAGCTGTGTTTCCTAGTTTTTTTTTCTTATGAACAAGCTAAATTAAATTAGAGTTAAAATAAAAGTTGTATTTTTATTAAAATAATACATTTTGTGGGTTTAAAAACAGACTAACTAAGTATCACAAATGTTATGCTGTGAGTGTGATCCATACAAATTAATAAAACCTTCACGCGTTACTATTTTTTTTTCTTTACTTAAAAGGGAAGTTTAAGTTTTTATGTATTTAACAAGTTACAAAATTTGAACTTGCTTAACTGTCCCCGGAGGTGTGTTATTTGTCATTATATTTAATTTTTTTTTTTTAAGTCAGCCGTGAAATGGCTATTTCTCCTTTCCCATTTCTCTCACTATGTTCCCACACCTCTCTCTTTCTCTCTCCCCTCCCTCCCTCCCCATTCTGTCTCTGTCTAACTAGAAAAGGTGTTCTGATGGATTAGGGGTATTTTCCTCTTTATTTTGCATTATGTTGTGACCCTGGCTGTGTGACAGGCCTCCTATATCTCCAGTCCTAGGGGAATTTTTTTTCTCCACACGGCCCACTGCTCCCAGATGAAGATGTATCACAGGTGACCCATAAACTGATGGGCACATTCTACAAATGCAAGTGTAACTCCTTAATGCTTTACCACTGTCACCCCTGAATGAGGTGCTTGCTTGAATGTGTGTGTGTGTGTGTGTGTGTGTGTTTGTGTGTGTGTGTGTGTGTGTGTGTGTGTGTGTGTGTGTGTGTGTGTGTGTGTGTGTGTGTGTGTGTGTGTGTGTGTGTGTGTGTGTGTGTGTGTGTGTGAGAGAGAGTTTTCCAGGGTGAGCATATTTCTTCTAACTAACTAATGCGGCGTGTTTTGTCATTCAGTTTGGTCAGAGCCCACCTGATAAGCTTTAACTGAGAGAGCGAGAGCTATGAGCTGGGACACAGAGACAGCCTTATGTTGTTGGCCTAATTAGGCTGCTGGTGGTATTGGAGGGGAGAGGCCACTGAATCAGACAAGCCCTGTCTACACATGGCCCCAGTGGAGTCATGGATAAGCCAGACCATGTCATTCTCTACCCTGTTGGGAAAAAAAAAAACAGCATATGCGTGTTAGATATGTTTTGAAGCATGTCAGATGATTCTAGTTGGTTTGAGCTGGTCATTAATTGGTCATGAGATGGTATAAGCTGGTCCTGAACTGGTCCTGAGCAGGAGTTAGTTGCTCAGGACCAGCACATGACCATTTTAAACCAGCTCATGACTAACTAAGGACCAGCTCAAACCAGTTGCCATGCTTCAAAACATATCCAAAATATGCTCTTTTTTATATAAAGGGTACACTGAAATTTAGGAGAGATTCAGAGACTAATTTGTGCCTTGTGTTGCTCCTCAAGTGTGCTCTGTACTAGCCTAGTCCACACCTCTCACAGCCACAGATTGGTTACAGAAAGAACACCAAGGTGATTTGGGGGCAGCAGAACTGTGTGTGAAGTGTGTGAAGTGTGAAGCCAACTTTTTTTCTACTAACCTCTGTTTGAGGTATTCCATTTAAACTGAGATGACACTGTTTACATCGGTATCTGGTGTCATCTCAGTTTAAATGGAATACCCCAAACAGAGGTTAGTAGAAAAAAAGTTGGCTTCACACTTCACTGAAACTGAAATGTTTTTCACTTTCCTCACATTTGAAAGGGGTAAAAAATGCATATGACCACACTGCATTTGTAGCATAAATGCTCATCTGTCCTGACGCAACCAAAGCAGTTTAATGTCTCCGTTCTTTTTAGTGAATCAGTCACATTTAG